>NC_053491.1:442514220-442652929 GCF_905171775.1 Rana temporaria
GATCATGTGAAAGCAAAATTCCCTTGCATGTGATTGGGTATAATTCGCAAAGTAAAGCTTCCCCTCATTTAAAAGCTCTGGAGCAAATGCCGTTGCAGAGTTCACAGTCTATTTGCCTTTAGTAAAACAGCCTCACTGTACTATTCCTCTGTATTCTACGCTGCCATCACTTACTTTTTTCTTTCTTTGGCATCATAAAGGGCCATAACACAAAATATTGGCTCAATTTCTATTTCAAACCTAAAGGAGACAATGAATAAAACGTCAATAATGAGAATCCATTAAATATTTTAAAGAAGAAATCCAAGCATGGTATATTTTTACATAAACACATTGGTCCACTTGCTTCCCCGGATCACATGCTGAATGGTCGGCCTGCTGCGTTGTAAACACTGGAGGTCGGCCCAATCAGCATGGGCACCATTAAGAGAATATTGTGCGCCTTCTGAATAAATGCAAAGCGTTCTGGTAATTGGACAAGGTGGTGATATTGGGCGGTGATACCACACTCTTGAATGGAAAAAAAAAATTAATTTATTTCTTTTGTAAAATAAAACTTTTCTATGCTTTGTACTATTGCTGACAGCTGAAGTGTAAGCAAAACAATTGTGTTAGATATTGGTAATTGGTATTGGCGAGTACTAAAAAAAAAAGACCCTTATATACCACTTCAGCCCCCGGAAGAATTGGCTGCCCAATGACCGGCCATTTTTTGCATATCGGCACTGCGTCGCTTTAACTGACAATTGCACGGTCATTCGACGTTGCACCCCAAACAAAATTTACGTCCTTTTTTTTACCACAAACAGAGCTTTCTTTTGGTTGTATTTGATCACCTCTGCGGTTTTTATTTTTTGCGCTATAAACAAAAAAAAGAGTGCCAATTTTGAAAAAAAAAAGCAGTATTTTTTACTTTTTGCTATAATAAATATCCCCCAAAAATATATAAAAATATATATTTTTTCCCTCAATTTAGGCCGATGCGTATTCTTCTACATATTCTTGTTAAAAAAAAAAGAAGAAATCGCAATAAGTGTATATTGATTGGTTTGTGCAAAAATTATAGCGTCTACAAAATAGGGGATAGTTGCATGGCACTTTTATTATATATTTTTTTTTTACTAGTAATGGCGGCGATCTGCGATTTTTATCGTGACTGCGATATTGCGGCGGACACATCGGACAATTTTGACACTATTTTGGGACCATGTCATTTTATACAGCGATCAGTGCTATAAAAATGCACCGATTACTGTGTAAATGACACTTGCAAGGAAGGGGCTAACCACTAGGGGGCGAGGAAAAGGTTAAGTGTGTCCTAGGGAGTGATTCTAACTGTGTGGGGGCTGGGCTACATGTGACACGACACTGATTACTGCTCCCGATGACAGGGAGCAGTAGATCAGTGTCCTGTCACTAGGCAGAACAGGGAAATCACTTGTTTACATAGGCATCTTCCCCGTTCTGCTGGTCCGTGACACATCGCGAGACAACCTCGCGGTCATCGATTCCGCGGGTCCCGTGGGCACGGTCAAGGGGCTCGCAGCGGGCACGGTCAAGGGTCTCGCAGCGGCCACAGTCAAGGGTCTCGCAGCGGCACAGTCAAGGGTCTCGCAGCGGCACAGTCAAGGGGTCTCGCAGCGGGCACAGTCAAGGGTCTCGCAGCGGGCACAGTCAAGGGTCTCGCAGCGGGCACAGTCAAGGGTCTCGCAGCGGGCACAGTCAAGGGTCTCGGCAGGCGGGCACAGTCAAGGGTCTCGCAGCGGGCACAGTCAAGGGTCTCGCAGCGGGCACCGTCAAGGGTCTCGCAGCGGGCACAGTCAAGGGTCTCGCAGCGGGCACAGTCCAAGGGTCTCGCAGCGGGCACAGTCAAGGGTCTCGCAGCGGGCACAGTCAAGGGTCTCGCAGGCGGGCACAGTCAAGGGTCTCGCAGCGGGGCACAGTCAAGGGTCTCGCAGCGGGCACAGTCTAGGGTCTCGCAGCGGGCACAGTCAAGGGTCTCGCAGCGGGCACAGTCAAGGGTCTCGCAGCGGGCAAAGCAGTCAAGGGTCTCGCAGCGGGCACAGTCAAGGGTCTCGCAGCGGGCACAGTCAAGGGGTCTCGCAGCGGGCACAGTCAAGGGTCTCGCAGCGGGCACAGTCAAGGGTCTCGCAGCGGGCACAGTCAAGGGTCTCGCAGCGGGCACAGTCAAGGGTCTCGCAGCGGGCACAGTCAAGGGTCTCGCAGTCGGGCACAGTCAAGGGTCCTCGCAGCGGGCACAGTCAAGGGTCTCGCAGCGGGCACAGTCAAGGGTCTCGCAGCGGGCACATCAAGGGTCTCGCAGCGGGCACAGTCAAGGGTCTCGCAGCGGGCACAGTCAAGGGTCTCGCAGCGGGCACAGTCAAGGGTCTCCTCGCAGCGGGCACAGTCAAGGGTCTCGCAGCGGGCACAGTCAAGGGTCTCGCAGCGGGCACAGTCAAGGGTCTCGCAGCGGGTCACAGTCCAAGGGTCTCGCAGCGGGCACAGTCAAGGTGGCTCGCAGCGGCACAGTCACAGCCGGCGGTGTGCTCGCTAGGTGGCAGATTCAAAGCAACGTACAGGTGCCATTCTGCCAACGTATATCTACGTTAGGCAGTAGGCATGGGTTGTAAATCTTTAAAATAAAAAGGTTCTTCAGAATCGTGATCTTTATTCTAAAAAAAAAAAAAAAAAAGCGCACATTAAATTTCTTGATGATTGTGGGAGACACTGGACAAGGCTTGCTCATGTTACTTCTGAACAAAATCAGCCAGCAATTTACAACCGTGCACTACAAATTTCTGATCGACGGTTATTGCAGCCTAAAGCATGAACCATCGCCTCATTTACATAAAGAGGAGAGTTTTACAACTGAAGTTGTTCAAAGTGAGCCTGTGGTGTTATTAGGAGACATTGATGCACTTCTCAGATGTTTAAGGGCAGGTTGTATTATTCTTGAGAATTTAGTTTCCTGTAAAACACCACAAGGCCGATCAAATATCCCTTTGTCCACATCTCAGCATATGAAACAAATTAAAAGAAAATCAATTTAAAGAAAAAATAAATCATTCCGGCAGGGTCAACCAAGGGAGAGATGGAAAAAGGCAACCAACCAAAACAATGGCACTCCAAAGTAGCGCTGTGATTTATACTCAATTATAGTCTTTCACCCACAGTATCCAAAAAGTCCATAAATAAAGTCCACCAAAATAGTGCAAAATAAAAGTGTTGAACTCTTCTCCCGTTGAGATAAATGTCAATCACACACCACCTTGCGTGTACTGGTGATCTCCCTCCCCATGATAATGGGCATTTTCATGTGAATAAGGCACAGTTATGCTCCAATGGTACTGTACCCGGTGGTGGCTGGTGCTCAATCTTTTGGGGGGAGGGGCAAACCAACGCCACCCCCCTCCCAGTGCGAGATGGGCGAGAAGGGGGCGATACACCAATCCCCCCCCCCCCGCGGGAGACTGATGGTAAAGCGGCTGGTGCTCAATTTTTTTGGGGGAGGGGGGGTGGCAAACTAACACCAACCCCACCCCACCACGGGAGACAGAGGGGTGAGGGACAATCGACATCAACCCCCCCGCGTGCGGTAGATGGACGGGAAGGCGTCGATGAACCCTCCCCACCCCCTAGGAGGCAGGGGAGGAACAGCCGGGGGCCAAACAGAACTGAAAGCAGTGAAGAGGAGGCAACGGTCCCATCTCACCTCCTTCCTTCACCGCCATGGACAGAGGGGCAGGCCGATCACACCAGAATCACACCATGAAGCTGCAGAGGCAGATCACATAGAACCCCCCTTATCCAGCAGAGGTATGGAGAGGGCTAGGGACTGTCGGCAATGCCTTCTACTCCCGGCCGAACAGGAAGAGGGGTCCTGATACTCCCTGGCCAAATCAGTCTCAGATCCCCTTCCTTATTGGCTGGGATGTAAAATCAGGAAGTGATCAGGAAGGAAGTGTTCTGCAACCCTGAGACCACCCTTTTTTTGAAGCCAATTAGAGCCTCGGGGCTTTAATGATGTGCTTAAAAAAAAAAATAACCCCCCACATTGGAACAATGCGTCCGGCGCCCAGCATATAAATTGGGGGTCGGGCGCATGGATTAAAGGGGCGGCGCCCATGCGCCCTGCATTAACGGGCCACCACTGACTGTACCATTGGAGAATATCTTTGCTTTTTTCACATGACAATGGCCATTTATGAATTCTGGAGAAATACTTGGTGACATTCTATACCTGAACATTTGGAATTTCTTATAAGCGTTTATGCCAACCATGAAAGTAGGATGCATTGTGATTTGGCGAGTGTACATGGTGTGTGATTGACAGTTATCTCAATGGGAGAAGAGTTCAACTCATTTAGTTTGCACTATTTTGGTGGACTTTATTTATGGACTTTTTGGTTACTATGGGTGAAAGCCTATAATGGAATACAAATCACAGCGCTACTTTGGAGTGAGAATTCACTTACTTTGAGTACTTTTGTTTGTACATTTTTTATGGTGGCAGCAGTGAGAGATAATACATACATGGCATTGCTGAATGTAAGATTTTTTGGTAAATAGAAGTATTCATTTATTTTGGATTGTTTTGATCCTCCATAGCGCGGAGACTATTCTGCACAACCAAAACAATGCTTACATTGAGTGATATGCACTTCAACCAGATCCTCTTGACCAAAGTGCTCTTGGGCACCTCAGGAACGACGATCTCTCTCCACAGCTTCATCCTATGGCAAAAGAGAACTCATGACTATAGAGGAAAAAGGAGCTGGGTTACTGTAATAAGATATTACAGGGGTAATAAGACACTCGGAGCTGGGTTACTGTAATAAGATATTACAGGGGTAATAACACACTCAGGAGCTGGGTTACTGTAATAAGATATTACGGGGTAATAAGACACTCAGGAGCTGGGTTACTGTAATAAAGATATTACGGGTAATAAGACACTCAGGAGCTGGGTTACTGTAATAAGATATTACGGGGTAATAAGACACTCAGGAGCTGGGTTACTGTAATAAGATATTACGGGGTAATAAGACACTCAGGAGCTGGGTTACGGTAATAAGATATTACGGGGTAATAAGACACTCAGGAGCTGGGTTACTGTAATAAGATATTACAGGGGTAATAAGACACTCAGAAGCTGGGTTACTGTAATAAGATATTACAGGGGTAATAAGACACTCAGGAGCCGGGTTACTGTAATAAGATATTACAGGGGTAATAAGACACTCAGGAGCTGGGTTACTGTAATAAGATATACAGGGGTATAAGACACTCAGGAGCCGGGTTACTGTAATAAGATATTACTGGGGTAATAAGGCACTCAGGAATCGGGTTACTGTAATATGATATTACAGGGGTAATAAGACACTCAGGAGCTGGGTTATTGTACTAAGATATTACAGGGGTAATAAGACACTCGGGAGCTGGGTTACTGTAATAAGATTTTACAGGGGTAATAAGACACTCAGGATCTGGGTTACTGTAATAAGATATTACAGGGGTAATAAGACACTAAGGAGCCGGGTTACTAAAATAAGATATTACAGGGGGATAGGATACTCAGGAAATGGGTACCAGGAAGTTAGTGTCACCTCATCAGGAGCTGGATAGAGAGCGAGGATGTGATGGTGTCGGTTCTCTCTACGTTGCTCATCGTTCATCCTGTCCACCTCTTCTGGTGGTGTCCTCTCCAGCAGACCTGGCAGTATTGGATCTGGAGAAGAGTTCTTCAGGTCAAATATACTAGAAGCCCAACTGCCCCGGGGGGTCTCATCCATCGATGTAGATGCTCTTTTTTTCTCCTCCTATGATGTGCCAAAAAGAAACATTTGAATTTTAGGAGGTATTTCCACCCAACTTGTACCTTTATTCACAACAGTAATGAACCTACTGCACTCATACGAGTGCTGCTGTTTGGTGATTGGCCCAGCGCCGTCACATGGGTACAAGGAGAGGAGACAGCAGCCCAAAGGGTTTTCTTTCTTCACTTCTGGCAGAGGACAGTGGTAGGAGAACAAGAGGAAGGTAAATATAACATTCTGTACTGGTAAAGCACAGGTTCTCTTGTGTCAGGAGTCACCTTGGCATATTTTCAGCCAACCCTGAGCCAAGAAACCAAGCTGAACGGCTGTATAATACCATTTTAGAGATTTTATTATACCCTCCATATTCTATTATTATATAGACAAGCAGAACTCAACCATTTTTCTTTGTAGGGCAAAGATTAAAAAAAAATATATATGTTTTTACTGCAAACTGGGAAATTGTGGGAAACTTTCTCTCAATTCCTGTACTGATGACACCAGGGCCCTGCTGTGAGCGGAGTCACCTACCTCCCCTCTCTGGAGTGCAATCCTGCATCTTTTGCTATGGGGAATTCACAAAGACTGCTGATGAGATTGTGTGTCGGCCTCCCTAATGGCTTCTACTTAAGAATAGAAGCAAAGTACAATCCAGAAAACACAGCAATGCCTTATGTGTCTCCGGAATTTTTTTTTTTTTAACAAAGATTCAATGCTTTTCTTGTCTATCCAAAAGAATAATTTTTCACTATAAAGTTGATCATCAGGCAGACATAACAAAGTTCCAATCAATGCAGTTATGTGTTTATTAACCACTTCCCGCCTGCATTACGTCATGACGTCCTTGACTTTCGGGGGGGGGGGGGGGGGGGGGGGATTCTGAATGATGGGTGCAGCTACGGGCATCATTCAGATATCATTATTTTCAGCCAGCGATTCTGCGCACAATAAGAATGATCATAGCGGCAGTTCCACCTCTTGATTGTTCTTACAGAGGACGGGAGAGGATGTTACCCCCTCCCGCCGCCATCCGGTGCTTCTCTGGCTCTTCCGTGCCATCGGGGACCCGGAGAAAGAATCGGCTGGCGCCAGACGACTGCCATAGAGATTTCCGGTGACCAGGTGATCACCGGTCATCTCTATGACCGTCAGAGGCCCGAGTGCGACGTTATGACGTCACGTCCGGGCCTCGGATGTAAACAAAGCCGTGATCGCGGCTAGTAAACATGAGATCGGTGAATTTTTTTTCTCGATCTCATGCTTTACAGCCTGGAGGAGAGATGTGAGGTCTTATTGACCCAGCATCTCTCCATAAAGAGGACCTCTTACAATAGATTCCTATTACATTGTAATAGGAATAAAAGTGTAAAAAAATAAAAAGTGTAAAAATAAAAAGTGTAAAAATAAAAAATAAATATTTAAAAACGCCCCTGTCCCCAGTAGCTCGCACTCAGAAGCAAACACACGCATAAGTCCCGCCCACATATGTAAACGCCGTTCAAACCACACATGTGGTATCGTCACGTGCGTAAGAGCGTTAGTAACAATTCTAGCACTAGACCTTCTCTGTAACTCTAAACTGGTAACCTGTAAAAAAAAATTAAGCGTCGCCTATGGAGATTTAAGTACTGAAGTTTGGCACCATTCCATGAGTGCGGCGCAATTTACCCGGAGTAACATCATTTTTCAAATTAGAAAAAATGGGGCTAACTTTACTGTTTTGTTATTTTTTAATTTATGAAACAATTTTTTTTCCCCAAAAAAAGGCGTTTGAAAATGATTGCGCAAATAGTGTGCAAGATAAAAAGTTGCAATGACCGCCATTTTATTCCCTAGGGTGTCCTGCTAAAAAACATATAATGTTTGGGGGTTCGGAGTAATTTTCTAGCAAAAAATAATATGATTTTTACATGTAGGAGTGACAGAATAGGCCCGATATGGAAGTGTTAAATCTGGAGCTATTTAAAGCAGAACTTTACCCATAACATCTTGAAAAAAATATATATATATTTTTGTTCTATTCCACATTAATAATTATGCTACCAAAATCTTGTCTGCTGAAATTGCCTCCAGCATTGTTCCTGCTTCTTCTTGCTGGAGGCTGCCATTTTGTTGAAGCCCAGAGCCCCTGAACAGCAGTAAATTATAAAGGATAACTAATCCATCGATGTAACATTTTAAAAAACAGTGTGAGGATTGCCAACTACCTCAGGCTCTAATCAGGTTCTTCAAAATAAACCCTGGCCACTGTAATTCAAACGCCCGGTGCCATGAAAGGGGCCGGACGCATGAACTGGGGGTGGCCGCGGCGGCGGTGGATAGCTTTCACGCTATGCATGAAGCTATCCATTTCATATAGGGGGGTGGCCTAGAGAGAGGGGTCAGTCCCCCTAATGGACGGGCCATCCCTAGTTTCTGAGAGGAAGTCATATTATCCCATAGAGACAGCGCATTACCGATCAGGTAAATGGCCACTGATGTTGTCTCTTTATCATGTGATCGGGTTATCAGCATTTGATTTCCTCAGCACTGTCAGTGCAGCATATTAGTGTCTCTTCATCGGTGCCCATCAGTGCCCAGGGAAGAACCCCCCCCCCTCGGTCTTCATTAAACACACCCAGATGACCCATGTGGCCCTTCCCCTGTGGCTGTTTTTAGCCAGGCAGTAGAAATTAGTGGCTGGTTGCCAGCAACGTCACAGCGACTTGAATAGGACGTTGCCCTGCAGTACTCATAGGTCTTATTTTAAGCGTTTGTAACCCCAACGCCTCATATTCCTGATATGTGCCTGCTGTATCATGTACCGTATATACTCAAATATAAGCCGAGGCACCTAATTTTACCACAAAAAACTGGAAAACTTATTGACTTGAGTATAAGCCTAGGGTGTCCATCTGCATGCCTCACTGTGCCCATGACTAGACGTTTAACATGGGAGTATATAGAAGGGGTGCCCGGGTTTGAAAAATTGGTGACCAGGTCACCAGCCATGTTCTGCGGTCTGGCAGGGTGGCAGCGTTGTGTAAATGTTAGAACTGGATGGACAGAAATACAAAAGTCCAAATCCACTCACAGGAGAAAAAAAAGCTCCCATATATGTATCCCAGCAGTGTATTTACCCATTTGGCACGAGTTCAGCTTTAATCCTTTACATTGAGTTACCTGCTCCTCGGGAGGAACCCCCCTATCCTCGGAGGCCTCATCCAGCTCATACAACTGTCGGTTCAGAGCTTTCTGCCGTTGTCGCTGGCGTTCTGCGGTGATGGGAGTGTACGCCGTGCTCAGACTCTGAGACCTATTTACAGAAAACCAGAGTGATAATAATAAGGGACAACTGCACTTTAAGTACCACTTTCATTTCAAAGAAGTGCAAGATCTGCAAAAATAACCCCAAAGCCCTCAGTGGATGACATGCCATCTCTACTATAGTAGGTCTCTAATCTTGTGTAATGTTTCTGTCTTTCAAAATCTCATTCAATGTAATAGGACCCCATACACACTATTCGATTTTCTGCAGATTTTTGTCTTCAGATTTACCAAAACCATTTAGTGCAAGGGCCTGCCTGATTCCATACAAATTTAAACTCTTAGGGCCAGATTCTCAGTCAGACGGGCAAGTGCTGTATTCTCAAAGCACTTGCTCCGTAAGTTGCGGCAGCGTAGCGTAAATCGGCCGCGTAAGCCCGCTAATTCAAATTTGGATCAGGGGGGCGTGTTTAAGTAAAACTACTGTGACCCGACGTGATTGACGTTTTTGCGGAACGGCGCATGCGCCGTCCGTGGAATTTCCCAGTGTGCATTGCTCCAAAGTACGCCGCAAGGACGTCATTGGTTTCGACGTGAACGTAAATGACGTCCAGCCCCATTCACGGACGACTTATGCAAACGACGCAACTTTTTCAAATTTCGACTCGGGAACGACGGCCATACTTAACATTGTTACGCCGCACTTATGCCTCACATAGCAGGGGCAACTATACGCCGGGAAAAGCCTAACGTAAATGTCGTAACTTTACTGCGTCGGCCGCGCGTACGTTCGGGAATTGGCGTATCTAGCTAATTTGCATACTCGACGCGGAATACGACAGAATCGCCACCTAACGGTCAAAAAAAAAATGCAGTTAAGATCCGACGGCGTAAGAGACTTACGCCTGTCGGATCTAATGGATATCTATGCGTAACTGATTCTAAGAATCAGGCGCATAGATACGACGGGTCGGATTAGGACTTACGACGGCGTACATGGCGCTGCGCCGTCTTAAGTCCTTTCAGAATCTGGCCCTTAAAGTTTGACCTCATATTATATGATTTTGGTAAATCTGAAGACAAAAATCCTCAGAAAATCTAATAGTGTGTATGGGGCTTAAACCATGCAAAATAACTCCCATTATGGTGACGCCATCCTAAATCTGCTCATAGAACTCTTTGGTGGAGCTATGGCAGAGGAATTGGATCGCAGTAGTTTGCAATCTGACTTTGAGACTTGTGTATACAATGGAACCTTGGTTTACGAAAGACGCGGTCAACAAGCGTTTTCGCAATAAGAGCATTTTTATTTATTTTTTTATCCCGATGCCGATCGGTTTGCGAGTGTTGTCTCGCAAAACAAGCAGGATTCAAGCCGCATTGGTGTGCAGTACCGCAATTGGCCAGAGGTGCGGGGGTGCCGGAGCAGATCGGAAATACTCAGAAAAACTCTGAAATACTCCGTCCCAGAGCTGTCCCAAGTATTTCTGAGGCTCTCCGCCCCCCCACCTCTTGCCACATGCGGTAGAAGTCAATGCGGAACAAATAATTTTGGTTTCCATTGACTTCTATGGGGAAACTCGCTTTGATATGCTTTGGATTATGAGCATTCTCCTGGAACGGATTATGCTCGTTATCCAAGGTTTCACTGTATATGGTTTTGGTAAATTTGAAGACAAAAAATCTGCAGAAACCCAAACAGTGTGTATGGGGCTTAAACCATGCAAAATAATACCCATCATGGAGACTCCATCCCAAATCTGGTCATAGAACTCTTTGGTAGAGCTTTGGCAGAGGAATTGGGTCGCAGTATATAAATATATAGTAGGGCTGGGCGAGTTTGGGCCCCAAAAAAATCTGATTTAAAAAAAAAAAAAAAAAAACGAGTCGAATCGAGTTTCTTTTCACTGATGGACACTGCGCCGGTCCTAAGTTTTTAGGCGAGGCTGCAGCTTTGGCCTAGTCCTGGGAAAAGGCGGCGGACTAGGCTGAAGCCGCTGCTTCGCCTAAAAAATCCTGCCCGCAGCTCGCCGCGATCCTGGGAAAAGACCGCGAGCGTCGTCCGGCCTCGCAGGCTTTTCCCAGGATCGCGGCGAGCTGTGGGCAGGATTTTTTAGGCGAGGCCGCGGTTTCAGCCTAGTCCGCGGAGCGCCGGTCCTATGAGGAAAAAAAAAAATCGATTTAGCCAAAATCTGAAATGATTTGCCCTCCCAACTCGATTCAAATCGATTTTTTCCCCAGCCCTAATATATATACAGTGAGGAAAATAAGTATTTGAACACCCTGCTATTTTGCAAGTTCTCCCACTTGGAAATCATGGAGGGGTCTGAAATTGTTATCGTAGGTGCATGTCCACTGTGAGAGACATAATCAAAAAAAAAAAATCCAGAAATCACAATGTATGATTTTTTTAACTATTTATTTGTATGATACAGCTGCAAATAAGTATTTGAACACCTGCGAAAATCAATGTTAATATTTGGTACAGTAGCCTTTGTTTGCAATTACAGAGGTCAAACGTTTCTTGTAGTTTTTCACCAGGTTTGCACACACTGGAGGAGGGATTTTGGCCCACTCCTCCACACAGATCTTCTCTAGATCAGTCAGGTTTCTGGGCTGTCGCTGAGAAACACGGAGTTTGAGCTCCCTCCAAAGATTCTCTATTGGGTTTAGGTCTGGAGACTGGCTAGGCCACGCCAGAACCTTGATATGCTTCTTACAGAGCCAATCCTTGGTTATCCTGGCTGTGTGCTTTGGGTCATTGTCATGTTGGAAGACCCAGCCTCGACCCATCTTCAAAGCTCTAACTGAGGGAAGGAGGTTGTTGCCCAAATACAGTATCTCGCAATACATGGCCCCGGTCATCCTCTCCTTAATACAGTGCAGTCGCCCTGTCCCATGTGCAGAAAAACACCCCCAAAGCATGATGCTACCACCCCCATGCTTCACAGTATGGATGGTGTTCTTGGGATGGTACTCATCATTTTTCTTCCTCCAAACACGGTTAGTGGAATTATGACCAAAAAGTTCTATTTTGGTCTCATCTGACCACATGACTTTCTCCCATGACTCCTCTGGATCATCCAAATGGTCATTGGCAAACTTAAGACGGGCCTTGACATGTGCTGGTTTAAGCAGGGGAACCTTCCGTGCCATGCATGATTTCAAACCATGACGTCTTAGTGTATTACCAACAGTAACCTTGGAAACGGTGGTCCCAGCTCTTTTCAGGTCATTGACCAGCTCCTCCCGTGTAGTCCTGGGCTGATTTCTCACCTTTCTTAGGATCATTGAGACCCCACGAGGTGAGATTTTGCATGGAGCCCCAGTCCGAGGGAGATTGACAGTCATGTTTAGCTTCTTCCATTTTCTAATGATTGCTCCAACAGTGGACCTTTTTTCACCAAGCTGCTTGGCAATTTCCCCGTAGCCCTTTTCAGCCTTGTGGAGGTGTACAATTTTGTCTCTAGTGTCTTTGGACAGCTCTTTGGTCTTGGCCATGTTAGTAGTTGGATTCTTACTGATTGTATGGGGTGGACAGGTGTCTTTATGCAGCTAATGACCTCAAACAGGTGCATCTAATTTAGGATAATAAATGGAGTGGAGGTGGACATTTTAAAGGCAGACTAACAGGTCTTTGAGCCCTGGTTCACACTGGGTACGATTTGGAACGATTTGAGATGCGATTTGACATGTCAAATCGCATCTCAAATCGGCGGCAATTGTCAGCAATGGCACTGTCCTAATCAGTGCGACACCGCATCTGCGATTTCAAAAAGTAGTTCCTGTACTACTTTTTGCGATTTCGGGCCGCGATTTACATTAAATTGCGGCCGAAATCGCGGCAAATCGCGGCAAAATCGCGGCCGCGAAATCGCGGTAAAATCGCGCATTTTACCGCGATTTTGAATTCGCAGCAGTGTGAACCTAGGCTCAGGGTCAGAATTCTAGCTGATAGACAGGTGTTCAAATACTTATTTGCAGCTGTATCATACAAATAAATAGTTAAAAAAATCATAAATTTTCTGGATTTTTTTTTTTTGATTATGTCTCTCACAGTGGACATGCACCTATGATGACAATTTCAGACCCCTCCATGATTTCCAAGTGGGAGAACTTGCAAAATAGCAGGGTGTTCAAATACTTATTTTCCTCACTGTATATATATATATATATATATATATATATATATATATATATATATATATATATATATATATATATATATATATATATATATATATATATATTTGTTTATTACACACACAGTATCTCACAAAAGTGAGTACACCCCTCACATTTTTGTAAACATTTTATTATCTCTTTTCATGTAACAACACTGAAGAAATGACACTTTCCTACAATGTAAAGTAGTGAGTGTACAGCTTGCACAACAGTGTAAATTTGCCATTCCCTCAAAATAACTCAACACACAGCCATTAATGAGTACACCCCTAAGTGAAAATATCCAAATTGGGCCCAAAGTGACATGGAAAATGAGGGGTACTGTTGAAACCAAACCACGGTCAGGTAGACCAACTAAAATTTCAGCCACAACTGCCAGGAAAATTGTTCGGGATGCAAAGAAAAACCCACAAATAACTTCAGATGAAATACAGGACTCTCTGAAAACATGTGGTGTGGCTGTTTCGAGATGCACAATAAGGAGGCACTTGAAGTCAAGTCCCCAGAAGAAAGCCATTACTACGCAAATGCCACAAAGTATCCCGCTTACAATACACCAAACAGCTCAGAGACAAGCCTCAAACCTTCTGGCACAAAGTAATTTGGAGTGATGAGACCTAAATTGGCCACAACCATAAACACTACATTTGGAGAGGAGTCAACAAGGCCTATGATGAAAGGTACACCATCCCTACTGTGAAACACGGAGGTGGGTCGCTGATATTTTGGGGTTGTGTGAGCTACAAAGGCAATGAAAATTTGTTCAAAATGTATGGAATGCAGTATGTTATCAAACAATCCTGGAGGAACATTTGCATTCATGAGCCAGGAAGCTGCGCATGGGACGTACTTGGACATTCCAACATGACAATGATAAAAAAACACGGGGCCAAGTGGACCTGTTATTGGCTACAGCAGAATAAAGTGAAGGTTCTGGAGTGGCCATCTCAGTCTCCTGGCCTCAATATCATTGAGTCACTCTGGGGAGATCTCAAACGTGCCGTTCATGCAAGACAGCCCAAGAATTTACAGGAACTGGAGGCTTTTTGCCAAGAGTAATGGGCAGCTTTACCATCTGAGAAGATAAAGAGCCTCATCCACTAATACCACAAAAGACTTCAAGCTGTCATTGATATTAAAAGGGGGCAATACACGGTATTAAGAACTGGGGTATGTAAACTTTTGACCATGGTCATTTGGGTAGTTTCTGTTGTGATTATGATTTAAAAAGATTAAACACAGTTGATTGATAATAAATGGCTTCAGCCAAACACTAACCATGAGTGAAAGAAATGTTTTTGCATTATCATTCATATTCTCTGAAAAATAGCCAAGAAATTCTAAATTCTGCCAGGGTATGTAAACTTATGAGCACAACTGTAAATAACCAGACACTAGTCAATAAGGATGAGAAGACTTCCACCTACTGGAAACAGTTTTCAACGGGCCACTTGAACATATTTCAAGAGACATCTTTGCTGCACGCAAGGGAAACCTTTTCCTACATGGTGAAACTATACTCGTGTTGATGTATTGTGTGCAATTTATGGGATTTATCATTACGTACCTCCTCTGTACAATCACCCAGTCATGGGTATAAACTTTGAGTGCATCACGAACCCGAGCATCCAGCTTCCTGTAACAAGAGACACATGCTGATGGATACATCATTGATATTGTGGGAGGAGGTTTTTATCCTCCAAAGGATTGCAGATCTAGAGAAATTCAACTGCTACATTTTTTGTATTCCCATTAATAAGACCCCTTTCACACTGGGGGCGTTTTGCAGGCTTTACAGCGTTAAAAATAACGCCTGCAAAGCACCCTAAAACAGCTGCTCCTACATTCCAGTGTGAAAGCCCTCGGGCTTTCACACTGGAGTGGTGCGCTGGCAGGGCATCAGAAAAAGTCCTGTCGGCAGCTTCTTTGGAGCGCATTCGCTCCTGCCCATTGAAGTCAATGGGCAGTGCTGCCGTACCGCTGGCAAGACCTCACTGTAGCGGCGGTTTGCGGGCGGTTTTAACCCTTTTTCGGCCGCTAGCGGGGTTAAAAGCGTCCACTAGCGGGCCGAATAGCATCTCAAATCCGACGGTAAAGCGCTGCTAAAAAAAGCAGCGTTTTACCGCCGACGCTAGGGGTGGCACAGTGTGAAAGGGCTCTTAATGTGAAAGCTCAAGTTTAGGTATGGCAATTATTATACAAATCTCATGTCACAATGTATGTGTCGTACCTGTGGAATGCCTGTGGAAGCTGGATATCACTGTAGTAGGCGCAGGTCGCTCGCTCAGAACAAGCACCATTCAGAGAAAACGTTTCATTTTCTCAATGAATGCAAAGTGTTCTCGGATTGGATGAGGTGGAAATTGTGACATCGCTACCCTAGCTCTCCACCTAGCCCAATCAGAAAACATTTTCATTCACTGACAAAATGCAAAGTGTTCCCTGAGTGGTGCCTATGTCTAACAAGCAAGCTCCTGTGTTCATACCGTGGCAGGGAAGTTGCTCAGCATGGGACCCAGAAGCTACTGGAGTAGCTAAACCTACTACACTACACTGCTTCTGCTGGGGTTTTTTGCCTTCCTCTGGATCAACTGTGGGTATGGAGTTGGGTGTATAGGATTTTACTGTGTTTTTTATTTTGTTTTTTTATTTTTTGTGGTTGAACTGGATGGACTTGTGTCTTTTTTCAACCTGACTAACTACGTACACTAATTTCCAGCGGGACACCACAGGTATGGTGTATATTATGTGTGTATATATATATATATATATATATATATATATATATATATATATATATATATATATATATATATATATATATATATATATATATATATATATATATATATATATATAGACCCACCATCTGAATGTGTTGGCCACACAGGGTGCCCTGGGTTTTCTCTATTGGGCATGACTTGATAAAGGAGGCCCTGCCTCCGAAACGCGGCATCATTGCAACGTTCTGACGTCATCCCCCTCCCGTCTGTTGTTCGTGGGTTACTGTGCGGATAGAGTGCAGTGCTGGCTGGATGAGGCGCATTTGCAATAGGCAGTAGATCAGGTGTCTCAAAAACTGGCGGCCTCCAGCTGTTGCAAAACTACAAGTCCCATCATGTGGGAGTCATGCTTGTAACTTTCAGCCTTGCAATACCTCATGGGACTTGTAGTTTTGCAACAGCTGGAGGGGTGGCGCTAGTTTGAGACCCCTGCTTTATATGCCATGTCTTTGCTCTGTAAGGGCTGTCAGTATCCAGGCAGCAATCACAAAGGGTCGCGGTTTTCTCCCCTGCCGGGTTCTTTCAGGGGGGGAAAAGGAGGGACCCCAGATATTTTTTTTACAAGCTGCTGACATCTATAACAAATGTGTGTGCATAGGTTGAAGTGTTTTTAACCTCTTGCCACCAAGCGCACACAAATATGCGGCCAAGCAGCCCCATATTTGTGTGCATTAGCGCCGACAGTGCTGTGCCGAGAGCGCGTGCCTTTGCGTGCTCCTGGCACAGTGACCGGCAATTTACAGAATGACGATCGGGACTTTTACGATCATGTGACCGCCGATTGGTCACGTGGCCATAAGCCCCTTCACTTCCCGGCGGCAACCAGCGCCAAGGGGCAATATTACTTAATTAAAGCTGTTTTACACTAAAGCGGATTTGAGCTCTCTTTCCTTTTGTTATTGTCTACAAATGGTATATCCAGAGTTACATAACCCCAAGCTGAACCAATGTAATGATGTAATAATCGTCATGCCAGGAATTCAGTTTTAATTAATTGTGTTGTCTACATGCCCTGCCCAAAGAAAAATTTTGTATTAACATGTCTTACCCTTCCTCCGGGGCTGCTGGCTCCAGTGTGCGGCATTCTCTGGGCTCATATAAGATCTCAATGTCATCAGCGGGGAAGTCATACAAGTCTCTGAGGGCTTCGTAGTCTGATTCAGGGGGGTGACAAGTGAGAAACTCCTCAAAATCCAGAGGATCCACCACATCCGTCAGGGGGATCTGTAATTAAAAGGATGAAAAAAACACATAGGGATTAAAGGGCAAGTAATACAGTATGTAGCTTCTCCGTGTATTGAGACAGACCCGTTTTCATGTTAAGTGCATACAAGCTCAGTAATGTGCAAATCTCTCACCAAGTTCCCCCTGGCAATGCCGGCTTTTCCCATCAGAAGAACAGAACCATATTTGTTGAGGCATCAACCAGATTCACCAGCTACTCCCTGGACTTAGATGATTGCTCAGAGATGACACAATCATGTAAATTCTTGTGCTTGTACAGTTCTCAGCTGTGTTCACAAATGTCTAACACAACCAGCTCCTGCAACAGTCTCTTCCTTGGTGACTTGCTACAAATGTTGCAGTCTAATCGCTGAGGGAGAGGAGACTGAGGAAATGCTTCCTCCTGCACGCAGCAGATTGGTTACATCATTGCACTCTAGGCACAGTTACACGCACTGCAGCTGCGGCCTATTAATAATAAGACACTTACCTGTCCTGGAGTCCAGCGATTTCGGCGACACCGCCATTACAGGTCGCCGGGAACCCTACTGCGCATGTGCGGGGCCCGCTCCTCTCTCCTACTGGCTTGGCGGCCGGAGCCCCACCTGTGATGTCACCATCCGCGGCTGAGGCTCCCAGAAGTGGGAAAGGATACCCATCAAAGAGAGGTATCCTCTCCCCGCACCCCCCCCCCCCCCCCAAAAGGTTCCACTTTAGCGCTTTAATGGACCAGATTCTCAAGGATGGCTTTGTTGGTGATCAAAGTTTGTTTTCTTTATTATACTGCTGTTGTCAGGCAGTCATTAGTTGTTAAGGAGCTGGGCTGCCACGTCCTTAACAACCAATGACGTTTCAGCTGCCGGTGGGGATTTCCCTTCTCTTCAGTGGACCTGCACTGGCTCCGCCCCCTCGCATCAGCTACTCCTCCTCTCGTGCCAGCCCCGCCCCCTCCCACGCCACTTTTTGTGTCCTCCGGCAATGTGCTTCTGCTCCTCGGGCTCCTCTGCGGGCGGCTGTGGGGTGACAGATCTGCCTGCCTGGTGAGTAATGTGTCCTAAACTGAGCCAGGCTTTACTGCTGCAGAAGCTTGGAGGGGGAGGGCATGTCTGCTGGGTGTTAACAGTGCAGTGATTGGGTTCCCAAATACTCCCCTTTCCCTCACCCCTCCGCCCAAAACAATAACCTTCCCCACCCTAAACAAGAACCCCCCCTCCTCTCCACCCTAAGGCCCCTTTCACACTGGGCGTTTGAGCGTTATTCAAGCGTTTTTCGAGCAAGAACCCCCCCCCCCCCCACCTCTCCACCCTAAACAATAACTCCCCTCTCCACCCTAAACAATAACTCCCCTCTCCACCCTAAACAATAACACCCCTCCCCCCAACAATAACTCCCTCCCCACCCTAAACAATAACACCCCTCCCCACCTCTCCAACCTAAACAAACACACGCCTCCCCACCTCTCCACCTTAAACAATAAAAAATAATAATGTAAAAATAGGTATCAGTAATTGGTATCGGTGAGTACTTGAGGAAAAGTATTGATACTCTGGTATCGGTGCATCCCTACTCACTGTATATATGTGATTCTGCACAGAACGGTCGCCCTGTAGCAGTATATCTGCTATGGGGAGGTCAGTAAGTGGTTAATATACAGTTCAGTACTTCTGCCATCTGAGTGCCGTTTAGAAAAAACATGGAATGTGCAATAATTCCCCTTTAAGAGCAACCCGTCAAGTTAAATAAAGAGCAGCTGTCATTTCTGGCTTGTTTTGATTAGTGCAAGCTTTAGGGTTGTCATTATCATCCTTTCCTTACTACTTAGTAAGGCCCTGACCCAGCAGCAACAGCATGCATGATACATACTTCCTGTTCAACAACTCGCTACATAGTAAAAGAAGAGTAAGTATTACAAAGCCTGAGGACATACTTTACAATACTAATAAAAATGGCTGCTCCAAAAATGTTTTTATTGAGTTTTTATAAAATACAAATACAGTCCTATGGCACCTTTACTATACCACAAGAGGATTCATAGCAATGGTTCAGAATGTCAATAGTCATCTTTGTGTGTGCTTGTGTGTCCTCTGTCTAGTAAGAGTAGCAGTCGATTCTAGGGATGTTTTTATTGTTTTATAGTGTTTTTTTTCTTTATTGTTCTAGATACAGATTAACAAGGGTGGAAATTGAGGCTCAGATGAAAAAAAAAAAAAGATAGACAAAAAAAGATCAGGGGGTGAGTGGGGAAGTTGTTAAAAAGGAAATAAGGGTAGGGATGACAACGGTTGTGCCGTATTTTTACCACTCCACAACCACTTCACCTGCAAAAGGTAGGCAGTACTGCCCGCTGAATGCAACCCAATCACCTGAAAGAGTCTCCCGCCATAACTGTGTGCAGTATAGGCACTTTCAGCACTGTGGTGTGGGTTTTTAGGGGTTAAAAGATGCCCCACTACATGCTAAAGCAGAGTTCCGCCTAAAAAAAAATTAAAGGGGTTGTAAAGGAAAAAAATGTTTTGCCTAAAATTAATGTCTGCAAGGTAGACAGACAGAATAGTGTAATGATTCTGTTAAAAAACGAGTAAATACCTATTAAATTCCTTCATCTATATCACCTCCGGCGTTCTAGTTTCTGTTCTCTCATTCACTTCCTGGTTTGCATCGCTCATTCATGTAAGAACTACATTTTCCAGTATGCATTGTGGCACGCCCAGTAATTCACACCTCCTTGAAGTCTCTAACACGTAAAGAGCGTCCTGCTGCACAGATGTAGTTCCCAGGAGGGGTGAGCACGTTACTGACCACCGCAGTAAAGCCTCCCATCATGGTGGTCAGTAAAATCAGACAAGCAGGAAGTGAACAGAACAGAGAAGAAATAGAGCAACTTCTGAGCAAAAACGAACAATGAGGAAGTGAAAAGAGGAATGTCTGCAGGTAAAGGATGCTTATTATGAAAAAATATGTTTTCCTTTACAACCCCTTTAAAGGCCGGAGGTACAAATACTGCAGCTGCTGACTTTTAATATTGAGACACTTGCCTGTCCAGGGGGCCCGCTATGTCCTCACCTGAAGCCGATCTGCCCCTCGGCTCCAAGGTGGAGGCATCTTCGGTAAGGGAATAAGGAAGTGGAGCCTTACTGATTCACAGCCTGGTTCCCTACTGTGCATGCGCGAGTCGTGCTGCGTGATCTCACTGGTCTCTGCTGCCTTTTGGGACCTGTGTGTCTCCCAGAAGAAAGCAAGGAGAATGGAGGGACCGGACATGGCGTAGGAAGTGGAAGCAAATACCTGGATTATACAGGTATCTGCTCCCCCCTCCCCCCTAAAAGGTGCCAAATGTAAAACCGGAGGGGATCTGAAAAGCGGCGTGCGCGCCCCCTCTCTTGGGACTACATCCCTGCGTGGAGACGCTGTGTGCCGTTCTGCCTGGGGGTTAGTCAGCATGCTCGACCCCTCCCTTGGAACTACATTCCTGCGGGGAGACGCTGTGTGCCGTTCTGGCTGGGGGTTAGTCAGCATGCTTGCCCCTTCCCTTGGAACTACATCCCCGCGGGGAGACGCTGTATGTTCACAGCGTCTCCCTGCAGGGATGTAGTCCCAAGGGGGGGGGGGCGAGCATGCTGACTAACCCCCAGCCAGAACCGCTCGGATGATGGGGGTAAGCTTATTGAGGAAGAACAGGAAGTGAAAAATTCAGACAAAGAAAAAAAACATGGAAACAGGGAAATCAAAGGAAAAGGCAAGTGAACCAACAATGCACTAGCTTAAAGGAACATATTTAGAAAATAAATAAGCAAACCTTTACAACCCCTTTAATGTTCGTTGTTTGCATTATCTGCAAAATTTGAAAAACCTCGCCCAACCAGGGAAAAGAACAGGCAGGTCTAACCCTACTCTATTCCATCCAACCTTAAAAAAAAAAGTTTTGGCTTTACATACACTTTTTAGGGGCGGATAAACGTGTAAGGCCTGGTAAGGAACACAATAATCAGACTGTGTGATCGGAGTGTAAGGAAGCAGACATACATTCCATGGAAGAGATTAGTAACAAACAATCACACTGGTCGGGGCTCATGAAAACTCACCGATTGCTGACTTCCTGCTCGTTTCTTGGAAAGTTGTGGAGACCCGCCATATTCTCTGGAGACCTGCTTCCGAACCTCTGCAGCCACCGTCCTGGAACAGAAACAACAATGTCTAATTACTCTTTTCATTTGGCCTTGGCAGCTCTTCTTATACGATGGCCTTTCTATAAAAGAAGAACTTTATCACTCTCTTGGTGGTACTGAAGGCCACCAATAGTGAAATTCATGGGCTGCCTTGGCTATCATGTTGGCTCTCTGGATTTAAAGCAGAACTAAACCCATAGTTTTAACAGTTACATTCCCGGCGTAACTGTCACTTTGGTTGAACCCTCAACCAAACTGTCAAACCTTCAATCGGCTGGTCACATAACTGATCACATGTGCGGGCCATGTTCGTTGAAGATCAAACAGACAGAAATGGCAGCTTCCTTGGCTGAAAACGATAGGAAGGTTTAGTTTTACTTTTAAGCGGTAGTAAAGCCGCTGCTGTTTTTTTTTTTTTGTTCATACCTGAAAAGCAAAAGCCATAAGGAGCTAGTATGCACTGCATACTAGCTCATTATGAAATACTTACCTTGAAACAAGGTTAGGGGAACATACCTGGTTCACACCGGCCGAGGGAGATGTCATCTTGCCTCGGCGTGTCTTCCGTGCATCGCCGCTCCAGCGCTGTGATTGGCTGGAGCATGCGCGAGGGAGATCTATGACATTTATATTATTATAATTTATTTTTTTATTTTTACTAGTAATGGCGGTGATCTGCGATTTTTTTTGGTACTGCAACATTGTGACTGACACATCAGACACTTTGTTTGGGACCAGTGACATTTATACAGCAATCAGATCTAAAAATAGACACCGATTACTGTATAAATGGCACTGGCAGGGAAGGGGTTAACACTAGGGGGCAATTAAGGGGTTAAATGTGTTCCCTAGATGTGTTCTAACTGTGTTCTAACACACATATCCCGGTTCTCGCTCTGTCACGAGCGATCACGAGTCTTAAAGAGCCGACGTACAGCTACGACAGGCAGAGGGTTAGGGGTCCTGAAGGCTCAAAGGACAGTCAGAGAAGAATGAAAACTCCTCCTACAAGTTTTAACCAGACACTGATAAAAACCACACGACTGTTATATACTGCTGATGAGAAAAGGTATTTAGCAGTTTAAATTCACTAAAACTATAGCATTTCCATGATCTGTGTACTATTGGCGACCTGATATAGTGAATGTAGGCTCTGAGTTAAGTAATCACTTTAACTGACCCCTCAGAAAAAGCAACAGGCATTCAACGCAATTTGAGGGCCAAAAAAATCCCCCATCAGGGCTTAAAGCGGAGTTCCGGCCACAATTTCACTTTTTAAATATAAATACCCCTGTAATACACAAGCTTAATGTATTCTAGTAAAGTTAGTCTGTAAACGAAGGTCCGTTTTGTTAGGTTGTTATAGCATTTAGACACTTTATAAAATAGAAATTGACTGGGGCCATCTTAAGTGTGGGCATCATGAAGCCAGACTGTATGACTTCCTGGATTTCAGCCTTTCAGATCTCGCACATGCTCAGTGCTGCACAAGCAGTGTCAGATCAGGTTTCAGCACCTGTGCTGTCCAAGTCACATGATTCTTTGAGACTGGGGAGTGCACAGACTCCTGGAAAGTTACACCCACTACATTCCCAGGAGTCTGTGCGGTGTAGGTTAGGAAGCATTAAGCACCTAGGTGCAGGAAGTGGGAAGATTAACTATTCTGCCTAGCAACAACACTTTGAAGGCATCTAAAAAAAAAAAAATTTTCGTAAAGGACTAATGACATTTTTTTTAAAACTACTGATGTAATGTTATATTTATGGGTGGAACTCCACTTTAAGCACTGGCTCTCCTGGGCGAATCGCCATAGGTGTACGTTAACCAATTTAAGAGCGATAGGGGGCACGACGCCAGAGCCCATGCACATGGCCGGCCATCGCAATGTCCGCTGGCCACCCGCGATCGCTCCACAGAGAACCAGAACAGGAATCTGTCAATGTAAACAGGCAGATCCCCGTTCTGTCAGGGAAGGAGAGACAGATCTACTGATCCTAGTGATCAGAAACAACAATCTCTCTCCTCCTCCAGTCAGTCCCCCCCCCACAGTTAGAAACATCTCCCAGGGAACACATTTAAACTCTTGATTGCCCCCTAGTGTTCACCCCTTCCTTGCCAGTGACATTTACACAGTAACCAGTACATTTTTATAGCACTGATCGCTGTATAATTATCAATGATCCCAAAAATGTGTCAAAAGTGTCCGATCTGTCTGACGCAATGTCGCAGTCCCACTAAAAATAGCAGATCGCCATTACTAGTAAAAATAATAATAAAAAATAATAAAAATGCCATAAATCTATCCCCTATTTTGTAGACGCTATAACTTTTGCGCAAACCAAACTATTTAAGCTTATTGCATTTTATATAAAATTATACAAATTGACCTAAACTGATGAAGAAATTTATTTTTTTCAAAATTGTCGCTTTTTTAATAGCGCAAAAAATAAAAACCTCAGGAGGTGATCAAATACCACCAAAAGAAAGCTCCATTTGTGGAAAAAAAAAACAATGTAAATTTTGTTTGGGTACAGCGTCACACACCGCGCAACTGTCAGTTAAAGTGACGCAGTGCGGAATCACAAAAAATGGCCAGTCATTGGGCAGCCAATTCTTCCAGGTCTAAAGTGGTTAAGAGGTTAAACAATGCATCAAAATGGTGTACTATTTTACTATAATGACCTCTAATGCCCTGTACACACAAGCTTGGCTTGCCTACACACGGTCACACAAAAGTTCTCTGAACTTTTGAGCGTTAAGAACGCGGTGAAGTACGACACTACGACAAGCCAATAAAAAGAAATTCAATGCTTCCGAGTACAATTGTTTCCGAGCATGCGTGTTTTTCCCCCCATCGGGATTCCATACAGACGAACGGATTTTCCAAGAAGCTGCTCTCAAACTTTTGCTGGCAGAATCTCTGTCAGCAAAAGTCTGATGGAGCCGACACACGGTCCGAATTTCCGATGAAAAGCTCACATCAGACTTTTGTTGGCGGAAATTCCGCTCGTGTGTATGGGGCATTAACCACTTCAATATCGGCCCATCGTCATATGACGTCCACAGATGGGATCTCCCATCCTGGGTGGACGTCATAGGACGTCCTGGGTTTGCGGGGGGATATCTGAATGATGCAGCTAGAGGCATCATTCAGATATCCATGTCTGGCGATCCTGCGCACCATAAGAACAATAGCGGCGGTTGATCGTTCTTATAAGCGGCGGGAGGGGACATCCCCCCCTCCCGCCGACATCCGGTGCTTCTCCGGGCTCTCCCGTGCCATCGGGGGGCCCGGAGAAGGAATCGTCCGGTGCAGGCAGGAAGCATAGAGATGACTGGCGACCATCTCTATGACCGTCGGAGGCCCGGGCGTGATGTGATGACGTCACGCCCGGGTACCCGTAAGTAAACAAAGCCACGATTGCGGCTAGTGAGCAACACTGATCATGAGATTGGGCTAACTTTACCGTTTTGTTATTTTTTTTAATTCATGAAACAATTTGTTTCCAAAAAAAAGGCGTTTAAAAAAAAGAGATTTTTAATACAGCTTACCTGTAAAATCTTTTTCTTGGAGTACATCACGGGACACAGAGCGGCATATTCATTACTATATGGGTTATATGGAGTACCTTCAGGTGATGGACACTGGCAATCTCAAAAACAGGAAGTGCCCCTCCCTATATAACCCCCTCCCATAGGAGGAGTACCTCAGTTTTGTAGCAAGCAGTATGCCTCCCAAAATGGTCCCCAAAAGAGGGGTGGGAGCTCTGTGTCCCGTGATGTACTCCAAGAAAAAGATTTTACAGGTAAGCTGTATTAAAAATCTCTTTTTCTTTATCGTACATCACGGGACACAGAGCGGCATATTCATTACTATATGGGATGTCCCAAAGCAATGCTTACAATGAGGGGAGGGAGAACATCTTCCTAAGACAAAAGGATTTAATTTAGAGATATACTCAAATCATAATAAATCCAACTTAGTTGAGAAAAAATAAATTTTTAAATTTAACTCAAAAGGGAGCCCCCCCGGAATCCGAGGGTCTCAAACTGCAGCCTGCAGCACTGCCTGCCCAAAGGCTGTATCCGTATTCCTTCTTACGTCCAACTGGTAGAATTTTGTAAACGTGTGGACAGAAGACCAGGTTGCCGCCTTGCAAACTTGAGCCATAGAGATCTGGTGGTGTGCTGCCCAGGAGGCGCCCATGGCCCTAGTAGAATGAGCCTTTAATGATAACGGAGGAGGCAACCCTTTCAAGCCGTAGGCCTGAGTGATTAACTGTTTAATCCACCTCGAGATGGTGGATTTTGCAGCTGCCTGCCCCTTCTTGGGCCCATCCGGTAAAATGAACAACACATCTGTTTTCCGGATCTTCTCTGTAGCTTTAAGATAGGCCTTCATGGCCCTGAAAATATCCAAGGTATGCAGCAACCCTTCCTTTCTGGAAGTAGGTTTAGGAAAGAAGGATGGTAATACCAAATCCTGGTTTAGATGAAAACTGGATATAACCTTTGGTAGGAAGGAAGGATGAGGGCGGAGAACGACCCTGTCCTTATGCAAAATAAGATATGGTTCCTTACAGGATAAGGCTGCCAGTTCCGATACTCTTCTGGCGGAAACTATGGCGACCAAAAATACTAACTTCCTTGTCAGTAAAACCAAAGGAATTTCAGCCAACGGCTCAAAAGGTTGTTTCTGTAAACTTGACAGAACAAGATTTAGATCCCACGGACAAAGCGGGGATTTAACTGGAGGATTAATACGTAAGACCCCTTGAAGGAAGGTCTTAACTAGCGAGTGGGTGGCCAGCGGCCGCTGAAACCACACTGACAAAGCTGAAATCTGTCCTTTGATTGTGCTTAATGCCAGTCCTTTATCCACTCCTAGCTGGAGAAAACTTAATACTCTATCGATGGTAAACTTGCGAGAAAGCCATCGCTTGGACTCACACCAGCCTACATAGGCCTTCCAGACCCTGTAATAAATCACCCTAGAGACCGGTTTCCTGGCTCTGATTAGGGTAGAGATTACTTTCTGAGACAGACCTCTACCCCTGAGAATCAGGGATTCAGCTTCCAGGCCGTCAAATTTAGATGCCGTAAGGCAGGGTGGAGGATCGGACCTTGCGATAGCAGGTCTGGCCGTAGAGGAAGAGTCCAAGGGTCTCCCACTACCATCTTTAGGATTAGTGAATACCATGCCCTTCTGGGCCATGCTGGAGCTACCAGGATGACTGGTATGTGCTCCACCCTGATCCTGCGCAGCAGGCGGGGTAGTAACTGGAGCGGGGGAAATACATAAAGTAGTCTGAACTGATGCCAAGGGCAAACCAGCGCATCGGTTCCGCAGGCCATCGGATCCCTTGAGCGGGATATGAACCTGTCTAGCTTCTTGTTGAGTCTTGATGCCATGACGTCCACGTCCGGCACTCCCCATCTCTGGCAGAGTGTCTGAAAGACCTGTGGATGTAGAGACCATTCCCCCGGCAACAGAGTCTGGCGACTTAAAAAGTCCGCCTGCAGGTTGTCCACTCCTGGAATGAATATCGGCGATATGCAGGGCACATGAGCTTCTGCCCATAGGAGAATCAAGCTCACCTCTCTCTGAGCGGCTTGACTCTTGGTTCCCCCTTGGTGATTTATGTATGCCACTGCCGTGGCATTGTCCGATTGAATTCTCACCGGGAACCCCTGCAACTTGGACGTCCAAGCCCTGAGGGCTAGTCGAGCAGCTCTGAGCTCCAAGATGTTGATGGGCAACTGCTTCTCTGGCTTTGCCCAAGTGCCTTGGCGAGTGCAACCATCCAAAATTGCTCCCCAGCCTGTTAGGCTGGCGTCTGTGGTTACTATCTTCCAAGCCACTGGGCTGAAAGACTTCCCCTTCAGTAGATTCTGAGGGTCTAACCACCAACACAGACTTTGTCGGACTCTTGATGAGAGCGGCAAAGGGATATCTAAGGCCTGTGGCCTCCTGCTCCAGGCTGACAGGATGGCTGCCTGCAGGATGCGAGTGTGGCTCTGGGCGTACGGTACCGCCTCGAATGTGGCCACCATCTTGCCTAGTAACCGCATACATAGGCGAACAGTTGGTTCCTTCTTGCTTAGAACCAGTAGAATTAATTCCTTGATGGCTTTGACTTTTATCAGAGGCAGAAACACCCTCTGTTGTTCTGTGTCTAATCTCATGCCGAGATATTCCAACTGTCTTGTGGGCTGGAATGCTGATTTTTCTCGATTTAGGACCCAGCCGAACCTCTCGAGGTACTGAACTGTGAGGGCCACTGCTTGTTTCAAGCCAGGAGACGAGTGATCTATGACTAGGAGGTCGTCCAGGTATGCTAGGATTGTGACCCCTTGAATCCTTAGATTGGCTAGGATTGGAGCTAGGACCTTCGTGAACACCCGGGGGGCCGTAGCCAACCCGAAGGGAAGCGCCCTGAATTGGAAATGACGTAGAGCCACCGAGAAGCGTAGAAATCTTTGATGTGGCTGGTAAACTGGAACATGAAGGTAAGCATCCTTTATGTCTATGGATGCCATAAAATCGTCCTTCTGAAGTGTGGCAACTGCTGACCGCACGGATTCCATCCGAAATGAGCGGACCTTTAGGTATGCATTTACCATTTTTAAGTCCAAAATTGGCCTGACATCGCCGTTGGGCTTTGGGATAATGAATAGGTTGGAGTAGAAACCTAGCCCCTGTTCTTGGACTGGTACCTCTACTATTACCTCCTGAGAGAGTAGATGATTCAATGCCGCTATTAATGCGGCTCCCTTCTTCGGATCGTTTGGTACTCTTGACTCCTGAAAATGAGGAGGAGGAAACTTTAGGAAGTCTAGTTTGTAGCCTGTAGCCACGGAGGACCGTACCCATTTGTCGGGAATGCTGGCCTCCCAAACCTCTGTAAAGAGACGCAGTCTTCCCCCCACCTTCGAGGGTGGGGGCGCCCCCTCATAAGGCCGGCTTGGGGGCTGGCTTTGCTGGCTTGCGAAACCACTGCTTCTTGCCTGCGCCGGCCTGTCCCTGCGACTTGTTACAATTTGATCTTGCAGGAGGCCGTCGATACTGTTTGGTATTAGAGGGCCCCTGCCCAGGGGAGTACTGTCGTTTAAACGCAGGCCCCCGAAACTTCTTCTTGGTGGGCAAAAGAGTACTTTTTCCGCTTGAAATGGTCTGGATGTATTTGTCCAGGTCTTCTCCGAAGAGTCGTCCTCCATGGAAGGGGAACCCTACCAGGAGCTTCTTGCATGGGGGCTCTGCCTCCCAGCTCTTTAACCATAAGAGTCTTCTCATATGGATAAGGGATAATGACAGACGTGACGCTTGCTGGATCGAATCCTTAATCGCATCTACCGTAAATCGTATGGCCCTAGGGACGTCCGAAAATTCTTCTGCCTGCTGGGCAGGAATAAGTTTAAGCATCTGCTTAGCTTGATCCGATAATGCTTGCGCAACCCCAATTGCAGCCACAGCTGGCTGCACTACTGCCCTTGCAGTAGTGAAGGAGGTTTTAAGTAGCGTTTCCAAGCGTTTATCAACCGGATCCTTGAACACCTGTATGTTTTCTACAGGGCATGTTAAAGACTTGTTAACACATGAGATGGCTGCGTCTACAGCCGGGGCTGCCCATCTCTTGGAAAATTTCTCTTCCATAGGATATAAGGCAGAGAATCTCTTTGGTGGTACAAAGATTCTATCTGGCTTGGCCCAATCTTGGAACATAACTTCCTCTAGTAGAGGATGGATCGGAAAAACCGCATTGGTTTGAGGCGCTCTTAGTGAGCCCAAAGCTGAGACCGTTGATACTTGGAGATCTGGTACTGGCAAGTTGAACGTCCTATGGACCAAGTCTGTTAAAACTTGAACCCACCAGCTCTCCCCTTGGGAGGCTGCGCCAGATTCCTCCGTACCCGGATCCTCGATCCCTGAACCTACTTGGTCCTTGTCCAAGAGGTCTTCCCATTCCTCTGCGGAAGGGACCTCCTCATCTGAGGGTTCACGCTCGGGCGACGGAGATCTATTCCGTTTTCTGCCCCGCATAGCCTTGGCTATCATTTTTTCCATTCTTTTTTCCATCTCCTTTAGAGAGGTGGACAGTACCTCGTCCGTGACCACCCTAGGGTTGGACTGACCCGTGCCAGCTCCAGCCCCAGATCCCGATGGTCTCACCAAGGCTCCTTCTGGGGAAAGTAGCGGTAAGACTTTGTCCGAGACCCCGGACCCTCTGGGGGAATCCCCACCTTTTGTACCCTCCGAACCAGATGCCATGGTACAATACCAAGGTACGCCCGCTACTTAATGGTGTTTGGGAAAATAAATAGTTGTTGCCCACAAACCCTTTCTGGGGAAAAAAATGCCTTTCCTTATTAATCTTGGTTTGTTTCTTTTTTTTTTTTTTTTTTTAAACCAAAGAAAGAAAAACCATTCTGTCCCCCTTTAGTAGTATTTTCCAATAAAAACTGCTGAAAAGAAAAAGAAAAAAGAAACCCTATCTTTAGGGTGAAAGACAGTCTTTTTGAAGACTGTAATCTTTTCTTTGGCCACTGTGTGTCCTCGGCGCCCCACTCTGCCGCTCTGGTCCTTCCTCTCTCAGTTCCAACACATCACTGAGCTGGGAACTCTTTTGGAAGGGCCGCCCCTTCCTTTTACCTACGGGCCCGCCCTTCCCCTTCAGAAAAACGGCGCGAAATTGCGCCCATATCACGGGGACGCGCGCGCGCCCGCCGGCGGGGGGGGGGGGGGGGGGGGAAGGCCCACACGAGGAGGTCAGAGGCTGATCCTGCCGTCCAGGCCAGGATCCACAGAGCGGCATTTATTTTTCTGCAGCAACCGCCTGGACCTCTCTGAGCAGGCTTGCAGGTAAGAGCATTCACTCTCTACATAAGAAACCTCAATAGATTCCCAGGGGCTTCTCTTAAGAGAATTGTCACTATACACACAGGCCCTTTTCAATGCTACTAGCACCAGTTGCAATACTACCAGGGAGGTCACAATTATGGGGATTATACACATATAGAGTCATCCTATCTTAAGATATGTGACTCACCTTGCCAGATGCAGCGCATAAACCATAGGCATGTCCCGCTGTGACCTTCCCCCAGACAAAACCTGCTGCGAACCAAGTTCCGCAAGTTTCCCCTTCACTTACCTGCTCCATGCCGCAGGACTTTGCACAGCAAGAGGTCCAATCTTCCCCCATCTCCGTGGGGCGTCTAGACCTTCAGGCCCTGGGTTCCTATGAAGGATCCACTGTCCTGGGCCCATATAGCACCCTGGCAACAGAAACATTAGGCCCCCAAAGGTTTCTAAGTTCTGGGCCCAGAGTCCAGCTCTCTGTGACAGAAAGCATTATGGGCTATACCCCAATGGTTTGGGGTCCGGTTGCTGACCACTTTAGCACTGAGGCCTTTGGACAGAACCGGTTAGCCCACCTTAATCCCAAGGATGTGGAGGCAAGCTAAACCATGACCAACACCTAAGACACTGGCGTAAAAACTGAGGTACTCCTCCTATGGGAGGGGGTTATATAGGGAGGGGCACTTCCTGTTTTTGAGATTGCCAGTGTCCATCACCTGAAGGTACTCCATATAACCCATATAGTAATGAATATGCCGCTCTGTGTCCCGTGATGTACGATAAAGAAAATATTGCGCAAATACCGTGCAAGATAAAACATTACAATGACCGCCATTTTATTCCCTAGGGCAGTGATGGCAAACCTTGGCACCCCAGATGTTTTGGAACTACATTTCCAATGATGCTCATGCACTCTGCAGTGTGATGTAGCATCATGGGAAATGTAGTTCCAACACCTCTGGGGTGCCAAGGTTCGCCGTCACTGCCCTAGGGTGTCTGCTAAAAAAACATATATAATGTTTGGGGGTTCTGCATTATTTTCTAGCAAAAGAATGATGAAGTGCCAGAATAGGCCCGGTATTGAGGTGTGTATAAAAGCCCGGTATTGAAGTGGTTAAACTACAGCTCCTGATTAGTCTGTGGCAGCATATATGTGGGAACACAGACAGTACATAATGGGCTAGATTCAGGTAGCCCTGCGTAAAATTGCAACTGAGATACGACGGCGTAAGAGACTTACGCCGGTCGGATCTTACTCAAATCTATGCGTAACTGATTCTAAGAATCAGGCGCATAGATACGACGCCGCAACTCAGAGATACAGCGGCGTATCTGGAAATACGCCGTCGTATCTCGTTCCTGAATCTAGCCCATTGTGTGTACCAGTGTTAGCATTACAGGAAGTAATAAACACCCGATAGAGGTAGTGACCCTTCCTCACTCCAATCAAAACAAAACATGTGTTCAATTTGCCACTTCCTAAAGCAGACCATCCTTGGTCAGGAACTTCCTGTTATAAGGAGACAACCCTCTGTCCTCGTCTCCCTCACCCTCCCAATGGAGACTATAAATGGCCCTGCCCATATACATTGCACAAGCGTAGTCTGCCAATGTTATCAGGAAACCCTTCCTGAGAAATGTCATGCAGTTGATGCTGGAGCGCAAGTGGACATGAAATAGCCGCAAAGAGGCTGAAGGAGATCATCAGCGCGGAGATGCAAATGAAAAACATAAAAAGTGAAAAAAATATTTTATGATTTTTTTTGGTAATTTTTTGTTTATGATAAACATCACTTTATCAAACGAAACCCCACCCAGATGAGGTTTAGATCCGCAGACTTATGGTACAGGTGCCGCCGTTTCCTAACCAATCAAACTGAAGTTGTTCTATCGAGTTGTTTGGGATAACAGCAGCACTCACTGAAGTTCTAGCTCCGCTTTCCTTTTTAATGTAGGTACCATTATGCAAATGGAGAACAATGGCTCCAGCTGTGCCTGACGCACACAACCAGAGGACGCCCGCGCGCTCGCTAAGCTGTTGTGATCCACTGACACAGTTCCAGTTATTATCCCCCGAGAGGAAACGCTTATAAAGAGCTGTGGAAAGTATGGCACTATAAAGGAGGATTTCATGCCATTATAGTTCTCGGCCCTGCAGGGCTTATCTGCTATTGTCAGGAAGTGAGCTGCACTGACAGGCTAGACACTGGAGAGCCGCAGAGAGCCGGGAGGGAGCAATCAGTTACCCTGCACAATCTCTGCAGCCAACTATAGACACAGCTATGGTAAAGCATGCCGAAATAAGAAATTACGTGATTTTTATTATGAGAATTTCATTCTCCAGGTTTACTCACCTTCATTGGTATATGTACCATCACATAATGACAAGACTATGGTTGGCAGCATACACGCATATGGCCAGATTCACGTACGGCAGCTTAAAGTTGTGCGGGCGTAGCATATGTAATTTACGTTACGCCGCCGCAAGTTAGAGAGGCAAGTGCTGTATTCACAAAGCACTTGCGTCCTAAGTTACGGCGGCGTAGCCTAAATGTGCCGGCGTAAGCGCGCCTAATTCAAATTGGGAAGAGGTGGGCGTGTTTTATGTTAATAAGGCATGACCCCACGTAATTGACGTTTTGAACGTATGGCGCATTCGCCGTCCGTGGACGTAACCCAGAGCGCATGCTCCAAATTACGCCGCAAAGACTCATTGGTTTCGACGTGAACGTAAATTACGGCCAGCCCCATTCATGGAAGACTTACGCACACGACGTAAAAATTAAAAAATTTGACGCGGTTCCGACGTCCATACTTAACATTGGCTGCGCCATCTTTTTGGTGGTTTATCTTTACGCCTGAAAACGCCTTACGTAAACGGCGTATCTTTACTGCGACGGGCAAGCGTACGTTCGTGAAAAGGCATATCTCGCTGATTTACGCATTCTAGGCGTAAATCAGCGTACACGCCCCTAGCGGCCAGGGTAAATAGACAGCCAAGATACGACAGCGTAGGAAGACTTACGCCGCTCGTATCTTAGCAACATTTAAGCGTATCTCAGTTTGAGCATACGCTTAAATGTAGGACGGCGCGGATTCAGAGTTACGATGGCGTATCTACTGATACGCCGGCGTAACTATACCTGAATCTGGCTAATACACTCTATGGCAGGGGTGTCCAAACTTTTTTGAAAGAGGGCCAAATTTGATGATGAAGTGAACGTGCGTGAGGGCCGACCATTTTGCCCGACATTCTTTGAACCATTAAAATTCGGTCTAATGCGGCGTACACACAAGACCGTTTTTCATGAGGAGAAAAATGACATGAATTATTATTTCTCAGTCACCCTATGCCCAAAAGGGGCATAGGATGACCCTAGACCCAAGAGTCATTAATGAAGCTGGCACAGGAACATCCCCCATCCTTCAAAGGTCTCTGGGTGTCACGGGCTATTACGTTAGTCGTGAAAAACGGTTGTGTGTGGGCTCCAGAGCATTTTTCTCGAAGCGAAAAATGGGCGTTAAAAAATTTAGAACCTGCTTTATTTTTTCTCGTTGGTTTTTCACGTTGTGGAAAACGGTCGTGTGTACACTTTAACGAGGGGGAAAAAAACGTGCATGCTCAGAAGCAAGTTATGAGACGGGGAAATTAGCATAAGCAGCCCAAAGGGTGGTGCCATTCGAACGGAACTTCCCCTTTATAGTGCCGTCGTATGTGTTGTACGTCACCGTGCTTTGCTCCAGCATTTTTTTTCACGATCGTGTGTATACAAGGCAGGCTTGAGAGGAATCACGTCGAGAAAAACTTTGTTTTTTTCAATGACATGAATAGCGGTCGTGTGTACATGGCATAAGTGTGTTCGTCTGAGCACTGCCCAACAAGAATTCTCTTGCCTTTGTGGCGGTGTGTGGTGAAGAGATGAGCTTGGGCGTGTTATTTGGAAATACCGTATTTATCGGCCTTACCATTGCCAGGAATGCAGCACCCCCATTGCCATGAATGCAGACTCACCATTGCCATCAGTGCAGCCTGATTCATACCCATCTGCAACCTCGGATGGGACAGGGAGGGGGTGGGACAAGAGCCAACAGATTACACACAGCAGAATCTGTTTTCTCGGCGGCCTCTTTAATACAAAGTCCCGCCTCCTGTGATGAACAGAACAGTTGTCCAATGGCAGTGCAGGAGACGGGACTTCCTATTACAGAGACGCCGTGCAAACAGGAAATTCACCTGTATGTACTCGCCCCGCCTCCCCCCATCACCTCCCAGGTAGACAGCATGCATATCTTCTGTGGCCCCCGGCGATCTGGGGTTCGTTGGGGGCCACAAAAGATATATATGTCCACATTACCAGGTGGGCCTTTCGAAACCAGAACGCGGGCTGTGACTGGCCCGCGAGCCGGAATTTGGACATGCATGCTCTATACCCATACAATTTATTGAATTCAGGTGCACTCAGTGAAGAGTACTGTTACAATATGGACAGTTTTTGGCTTCCAACTTTGTGGGGAGAGTTTGGAGAAGGTCCTCTTCTGTGCCAGCATGACAGTGCACCTGTAGACTACCAGCTCCATCATGACATGGTTTGACCAGTTTCTAAAGAAGAAACTCAAGTGGCCTGCAGGAAGCCCTGACCTCAACCCTACTGAACACCTTTGGGATGAATTGGAACACTGAACCAAGTCTTCAAAATCAGCAGCTGACCTCACAAATGCTTATTTGGCTGAATGTAAACAAATTCCACATAGACACACTCCAAAATTTAGAAGAACGTCCCAGAAGATTGGAGACTATCATAGGCACAAATAAGGGGCAGTGCCATATTAATGCCCAAAATCAACTGAAAAGCAGGCGAGTTAGTGCTTACTGATATGCAATGGTAATACAAAATTAAATTATTGAATAAAATAAACCAAAAATAAATATGGAACACAAGGTCCATTCATGGTCTGTGGTCGCTCAGCCTGCCAAGACCTCCACACCATCCTGGCAGTAACATCAAAAGCCCAGATTCACGTAGGGAGCACGTATTTGTGAGCAGGCGTAACGTATCCTATTTACGCTACGCCTCCGCAACTTTGACAGGCAAGTGCAGTATTCACAAAGCAAAGTTGCGGCGGCGTAGCGTAAATAGGCCGGCGTAAGCCCGCCTAATTCAAATGTGGAACATGTGGGTGTGTTTTATGTTAATTTATTGTGACCCCACGTAAATTACGCTTTTTACGAACGGCGCATGCGCCGTCTGTGAAAGTATCCCAGTGCGCATGCTCCAAATTAACCCGCAAAAAGCCAATGCTTTTGACGTGAACGTAAATTACGCACAGCCCTATTCGCAAACGACTTAATCGACGGAAAATTTGATGCTGGCCGACGTCCATACTTAACATTGGCTGCGCCTCATATAGCAGGGGTAACTTTACGCCGGAAAAAGCCTTACGTAAACGGCGTATCTGTACTGCGACGGCCGGGCGTACGTTCGTGAATAGGCGTATCTAGCTGATTTACATATTTCTAGGCGTAAATCAGCGTACACGCCCTAGCGGCCAGCGTAAACATGCAGTTAAGATACGAGGGCGGAGGCGACTTAATCTGGTCGTATCTTAGCCAAATTCTGGCGTATCTGATTCTTTGAATCAGGCGCCAAGATACAACGCCTCAGACTCGGATACGACGGTGTATCTGGAGATACGCCGTCGTATCTCCTACGTGAATCGGCCAAGGTGTTCATGGACACCTATACTCCCGGCCGTTTCCCCTGCAGGTCCGGACACCACACAGCTGTCCTCCAATCCATCCTGTCCACCAGCTTGGCGCGCCGCACATCACCCTACAGCACCTTCACATGCTGCTTGCAAGTTACCTAGATGTAAGTGGATACTTAATAAATCATTGTTGTTTTTATCTACATTGACCTGGTGCCCTTTCTTTTCTTTTTATAATTTTGGAATTGGTTTTGTCCAACAAGCTCATGCAGGTGTGATGGCCAAGGGCATACAAACCATTAGCAATACAGTGCAACTTCCAACTGTACTTATTTAGAAGGGACTGACCCTCCTTTAGAACCAAATTCCTGCACTCCTCTTTTCTCCTCGATCGACCCTATTTTCCACGGTTTTATTTTTATTTTATGTCTTATAGGCTGAGGCAGATTGACGCTTTATCAGGTGCCTAAACATTTTCCATAATCCGTATCTCAAGCGGTTCAGAAACCTTTCCTGGTGCAGCCAAATGTTCAGTGAATATACAAATTAGTAAATTCCTACTCTTTCTGAAGCTGAATTCCAGGTATGGACTTTACAGCTTGGCCCAATGTAAATGCCATACACATGTGGGATGCCCATGGAGGCTGGAATCACTTTGGTAGGCACCAGGGCACCTGCCAAGCAGCTGTCCTGCAGCTTCCTGAACACAGGAGGTCATCTGCTCAGCACAGGTACTGTTAAAGCGGAGTTCCACCCACTATTACAAGGTGGTCCTAAACCATGGGTGCTCAACCTGTGGCCCTCCAGCTGTTTTGGAACTACAAGTCCCATCATGCTTTAGACTTTGGGAGCCATGCGTGTAACTTATCAGCCTTGCAATGCCTCATGGGACTTGCAGTTCCCTAACAGGTGGAGAGCCACCGGTTGAGCATCCATGTCCTAAACTAAAGACCACCTTCTACCCCTCATATTTAGATAAGTATTTTTTTTTCTTACCTACCTTTTTCGAAAGAATAAATGTACTTCGGTCCTAGCCCTGCCACGGCGCAGTACATCACATCCTCTTCTGGGTAGAGCCCTCCTCCTTCTTCCCCACTGCCTTCTGGGACCTGTGCGTGTGCCAGAAGATGAGCTGGCCATTCATAAAGCGCTGTGTGACTCGTGCGTTTGCCGTAGGAAACCGGCTGTGAAGCCTGAAGGCTCCACTGCCGGTTTCCCTTAGTTGGAATGGCAGGCGCCTGCACCCGAGCCAGTGGGCGAATCGGCCTTGGGGGGCCGACATCACGGGCTCCCTGGGCAGGAAAGTGTCCTTAATAAAAAGTCAGCAGCTACAGTACTTTTGCGGCTGGAACTCCACTTTACAATTTCACAATTAATGCAATCTCCACCTCGTCCGATCTCCGGTTGGACAAGGTGGAGATTGTGATGTCACCACCCGCTTCTCCACCAATCAGAAAATGTAAAGTGTTACCTGAATAGGGCCCATGCCAAGTAGTTCATTATTGATCATTCATTTTAAAATTGCACAGGGGAATGGGGGTGTGGGGGTGCTAAAACAATGCCTGTTAAATACGTTGCATGAAATTGAATAGTCTACTTATTAAGTAGCCCCCACCCCAAGAAAAAAAAAACTACTGCGAGAAAAAGAAAATCGATTTCATGGAAGTAGTTATAAAATCAGAGATAACACAGGAGCTACTTCCATATGTACACACATCAAGACAACATATGGGTAGGAATAGTTGTTTTAGATCTTCACTCTACAATCACAAAGGAAAAGAAAGGGAAAATGCAATGACATTAAAGTGGAGGTCCACCTACAATAAATTATTAAACGCCAGCAGCTACAAAAACTGCAGCTGCTGACTTTTAATACATGGACACCTACCTGTCCAGGGTGCCCGCGATGTCAGCAGCCGAAGCCGAGCAATCGCTTGTCTCTCGGCTGCCACTGCCGCCATCCTCGATGAGTGAATCAGGAAGTGAAGCGTTGCGGCTTCACTACACGGTTCCCTACTGCGCATGTCGCACTGCGCGTCCTCACTGGTCCCCACTGTGTTCTGGGACCTGTGTGTTTCCCAGAAGACAGCAGGGGAGGACGAGAAGGAGTGTGACTCCTGTGGGAGTCTATGCCCGGAGGTGGGTGCGAATACCTGTATTATACTGCACCCCCCTGAAATTAATATCATCACTTTAAATTAATATGAATTTGTTGTTGGCCATTATTGGCAGCTTTAGTGCAAGAAAACCTCAAGAAAAATGCAGTCTGCAGTCTCTGATCATCTCCGTTATCTGCAATCTGTCACTTAAACTTAAACACATTGCTAATAGTATTAGCAAAATTTCCCTTTGGTGCATCTCTAGCAGACATGATACAAGAGATGGTTAGAGACCGAGGACATGATACAAGAGATAGTTAGAGACCAAGGACATGATACAAGAGATGGTTAGAGACCAAGGACATGATACAAGAGATGGTTAGAGACCAAGGACATGATACAAGAGATGGTTAGAGACTGAGGACATGATACAAGAGATGGTTAGAGACTGAGGACATGATTAGAGGTCGACCGATATGGGTTTTTCTCTGGCCGATACCGATGCCGATATTTAGAATTTGGGGCGGCCGATGGCCGATATATGATGCCGATTTTTGCGGCCGATATTTTAGGCCGATTTTTTATTTTTTGGCAGGTGGCGCTAATTGGCACTGGCAGATTGCACTGGATGGAACCAATTGGCAAAATCAGATGGCACTGATTGGCAGGTGGCACTGAATGGCACTGGCAGGTGGCACTGGTTGGCACGTGGCACTAAGGTGGCGGTGGCAGGTGGCACTAATTGGCACTGGCAGATGGCACTGGCAGGTGGCACTAATTGGCACGTGGCACTGGATGGTACTGGCAGGTGGCACTAATTGGCAATAGTTAGCACTGGCAGATGGCACTGGTTGACACTGGCACTAATTGGCAGGTGGCACTGGATGGCCTTGGCAGGTGGCACTAGTTGGCACTAGCAGGTGGCACTGGATGGCACTGGGTGGCATTGGCAGGTGGCACTGGATGGCATTGGCAGGTGGCACTGGATGGCATTGGCAATGCCAGGTGGCACTGGATGGCATTAGCAGGTGGCACTGGATGGTATTGGCAGGTGGCACTGGATGGCGTTGCCACTGGCAGGTGGCACTGGATGGCATTGACAGGTGGCACTGGATGGCATTAACAGATGGCACTAGTTGGCATTGGCAGGTGGCACTAGTTGGCATGGCATTGGCAGGTGGCACTGGATGGCATTGGCAGGTGGCACTGGATGGCATTGGCATTAGCAGATGGCACTGGCAGGTTTCACAGCACATAATGTAGCAGATAATGTGTGAAACTCTCTATACAGTTTCACAACTGCTGCAGAGAGAAAGAGGAGCTCAGATTCATTGCGATGTTGAAGGTGGGCGGGACCCGGGTTGGGCGGGGCTCAGCTGTCCACCAGCCAATGGGATGAGATCATTGGCTGGATAGCTGCTGAGTACCGCCCACCCCGGGTCCCGCCCACCTTCAACATCGCAACGAATCTGAGCTCCTCTTTCTCTCTGCAGCAGTTGTGAAACTGTATGAAGAGAGAGTTTCACACATTCAGCTACATTATGTGCTGTGAAACTGTGAGAGCAGAGGGAGAGAGGAGCTCAGATTCATCGTGATGTTGGAGGTGGGCGGGACCCGGGGTGGGCGGGACCCAGCAGCTATCCAGCCAATGATCTCATCCCATTGGCTGGTGTTGGACAGCTGAGTCCCGCCCACCCCGGGTCCCGCCCACCCCGACATCAGTCCGACAGCTCCATTCTCCTTCACACACACGGCACTGCTCTGCAGACAGTGTGGAGAAGGGAGGGGGAACCCCATGTTCCTCCTTCCTTCTCCACACTCTGCTGATGCAGATCTGCTAAATATCGGCCACATTTGGATAATAATCGGCCGATGCCGATTTCTCCAAAATGACTGAATATCGGCCCGATATATCGGCCGGCCGATATATCGGTCGACCTCTAGACATGATACAAGAGATGGTTAGAGACTGAGGACATGATACAAGAGATGGTTAGAGACCACGGACATGATACAAGAGATGGTTAGAGACTGAGGACATGATACAAGAGATGGTTAGAAACTGCGGACATGATACAAGAGATGGTCAGAGACTGCAGACATGATACAAGAGATGGTCAGAGACGGAGGACATGATACAAGAGATGGTCAGAGACTGCAGACATGATACAAGAGATGGTTAGAGACCGAGGACATGATACAAGAGATGGTTAGAAACTGCGGACATGATACAAGAGATGGTCAGAGACTGAGGACATGATACAAGAGATCAATGCAGCCTCATCAGTGATTCTCGCAAAAAGGATGACTTTATGGTTTATTATAAACCAATCTATATGTAAACAGCAACACCCCTGGGTGCAATTAAAGCTTGGTTTGACTCACTTGACAATACAAGGAGTCAGTCGTATCTGGTAAGTGCGGGAGAAGCATGGGGGGGGGGGGGGCGCGGGTCACCTGGATTGCACTGGGCAGCACACATGAGACTATGGCCATAAATATTGGATGAATTATCACACAAGTCACAAATTCTGCACTTGGGTATAGTACAAGCCCTGAGCACATTATTGTATTGGACTTTAATACATTACGGATTCTACACATTATTTTGACTTTAAATTAAGGTTAATTATCGATGATGTAGCGCCACACCCTCTGTGGGTTTTTTCTTTATTTCATGTTTTTCATTTGCTTGGGCACTTTGTAGCAGTATCTTGGTACACTTATATACTGTATTTATTTATTTTGCAGCGCAGATATGTTTTTAATTTTTTACATGCAAACAGCAATTACTGGGGACATGTCATACTAGCGAATCTGTCGCCAGCACCATGTCACCTTTAGGTGTACTTTAAGACTCAAGGTTTCCTTTAAATTAGCGAGAAACAGTTTTCAGAATAATAGTTTGAAGCTCTCTGCACAGATCTAAAAACAGACCGTGACAGTTCCCGACACCGCCTTTTGTCACAGCTTGGTGTCATCTACGGGCCGGCATCCCCATAACAATACACTGTTCAGTGACCTCAGTGGTACAGTTGAGCAAATTTCTTCCAGTTATGAATGGGCAATCTGAAATATATAGCACAAGACTCCCATTAATCAAAATGTCAACGAATAATTGTCCCAAATAGTTCACTGCCACTCCCAGCTATTTATAGTCCCCTTCTTGTAAGCAGTGCATTATGGGAGATTTACACTGATCCTGTTGCTAAATAACAAGAAATAGAAAAAGTCACCCTATAAATGAGTAATGCCTTGTACACACGATCAGACTTTGCGAGAAAAAAAGTCAGACAGGCTTTTTTTCCCCCCCTCGGAAAGTCCGGCCGTGTGTAGCCTCCATCTGACTTTTTTTGTCGGAAGTCCGACAGACCCAAGATAGAGAACCTGTTCTCTTTCTTTCCGTCGGACTCACGGCAGACTTTTGCACGGTTAAAAGTCAGACCGTGTGTACGAGGCATTATAATACTTCCCATGTTCTAAAGCCGATGGTCTTACTCTCATGCAGAGGAAAAAAGGCAAAGAGCTCATGCACATGAGCGTCCTGAGCCTGTTCAGCATAAGGCCCCATTCACACCTAGCAATTTGGAATCGTGGGCAGAATCAGCCCATTACTCCAAAACCCCAAAAAAGTGGCGAAAACGCACATTTGGGTGCCATTTTTCACAACAGAGCCCAAAATGCAGTGCAATGCATGTTAAAAGAAAAAAAACACACACGCACGGAAATCATGGCAAAATGCACATGAAAAAAAAAATCACATGAAGCTTGTCGCCCAAAAAGGTGCAGGAGCTTCTTTTGCACAACAAATGCCCATAGGACAACCTGTGCAGGTGAATCGGCTGCCCTATGTGTGACACACAGAAACAAGTGTAAATCGCCCAATAAAAAATCATGCAAAGGAACACGCATTCCCGCCACATGAATGGTGAATGGGGCCTATCCTAAATATGAGTACAGTGTACAGGTATTCAATAGTTTCAATGACCATGCTGTCCCGGGCAGCGGAAATACATTGAACAGGCTCAGCTGGACACAGCAATGAGATACCAGTCTGCAGGTAGAACCAAAGCAGCCATAGCAAGGAATGCGGACATCCAACAGGCCTGGAAATACACTATATTACCAAAAGTATTAGGACACCTGCCTTTACACGCACACAAGCTTTAATAGTGTCTTAGTTCGTAGGGCCCACCCTTTGCAGCTATAACATCTTCAACTCTTCTGGGAAGGCTGTCCACAAGGTTTAGAAGTGTGTCTATGGGAATGTTTGACCGCCCACTGAATACGGCATGCCATTTCATTTTTGCTGCATTATGTATACAACTCTGAGCAGCTGCATTTCTGCTTTTACCACCCACTGTCTGTCCATGTGAATGAGCCCTTAAACAATCTAACAAACCAAACGTGTTCAGGAATTGGCCAGCTGAAGAAACTGTGGATAACCGCAGTACGACCAACAGTGAGGGTGGCCTTGACGGGTTTTGTTATCGACAAAAGAATGTCATAAGGTGAAACTGGTCCTGTTTATATACTGTAACCAAACGTAATTTTCTACCCTGAAGACTGTGTGAAAGGAAGAGGACAAGATTCCAGGGCACTTAAATACACAGCAACACGCTTTTCTGGATAAGCGACATGCATTGCTGAGACGTCCCTGCATTCCTGTCACAGAAACCGCAACACGGAGCCTAAACCTCAGAAGTAAAATAAAGGGCCACACAGACAAAACGTCCCTCTGCCGGGGTGGGGAATTAAAATGAAATGACCTTTGTGTGACTCTTCCTTCAAGCTTAGAAGAAGAGGGCTGTTTTCTATAACCGTTATCAATACAGACAATCCTTTAGAGAAGTGGTCATCAACCCTGTCCTCAGGGCCTACTAACAGGCCAGGTTTGCAAGAAAACTGAAATACATCACAGGGGATATCATTTTCTGCTCAGTGATTGCAGTATTCTAGTCTGCATCTCCCTGAGGTAATAAATAAAATCTGGCCTGTTAGTGGGCCCTGAGGACAGGGTTGATGACCACTGCTTTAGAGCCTTTTCTCAACATTATTACCTTAGAGGAACCCCTAAAATACTTTTCAGGTGTCAAGGAACCCTTAATAAAACCAAATTCCTCTGGGGTCAATGAAAAGAAAAAAGTCCCTTACATTGATGGTATTGGGATCTAAGGGTTCTTTGATATGTGGCTGATTGACCTCCCATCTGATGGTGCCTGCATAGAATGGGAGGTCAATGCCACTTACCAAAGGCAGCAACATAACCTCGAAAACGGGCAAAACGCATCTGAGGAGTTCTCTACAGGGGAGAGCAGGAGCTGAAGTAATCTTTTGCCCATCTGATTCACATTTATGCAACAAGGAGTCGGTGTCTGTTTAGCCACCATTTTGTTGAAATCTACTAGAACAAGACAAGCCGATCCTGTCTGTCTTGCACAAGTCTATTCACATGCTGATCCGACCTTACACAGATTTGGGGGGCAGTTGAGCGGTACTATTTTCATTGGAATAGCTTTGAAGGACACATTTCTGAGAGGAATTGCTTCTGAATACCGAGTGGCATAGTCATTGGCCACCAGTATCAGTTGGCGCCCCCTGTCGGATTTCGGCAGCGGCCCAACTAGATCCAAAGCAACCCCCTCAAAAGGGAACTTAATAATAGGCAAGGACAGTGGTTTCTCACTTACACATGGGTAAATTGTGGAATATCCAGAAGCCCTGTCAGGTGTTTACCGACAATGGCCACCTTTCACTCTCTTCTCCACTTCCTTCCTCCCCCACTTTCGTTTATTTATTCCTTTGTGTGTCACTTTTTGCATTTTTGTGTTTGTAGATGTTTTTTGCATGTGCGACTGGTAGGGTGTAGGTCCTCGGGCCTGCCCTGAAAGTCTTGGGAGGGGGTGGACATGGCCTTTTGGCTTAGTTCGCCCTCTCTCATGGGGTCTCCCTTCGGGGGAGCCCCACCAAGTACTTGGGTGGGTCTGTTTTGGCAGACACTCCAGAGAAAGGGGTCCGTCTGGTTTCAGCCAGATGGATCAAGAGTAAGGTACCCTTGTCCCCGTCTGGAGCCTAACGCCCCAGGGCATTCAGGGCAAGACCCTCTGATTTTAGAGGGCTTGTTTACACCCGTTGCACGTTTTTGTGTCACCTCTTTATGTGTGGGTACATTTTTTTGGCACCGGGTGAAGTTTTTGAGTGCATGTCACATGCCATGGGCTTTCAAAAAAAAAGTTTTACCCTCACTTACTGTCCAGCTGACAAGGTTTTACCAGACTCTAAGCAAGGGGAACTGTTCAACAGCAACACAGAGTAGGGGAAGGCGAGAACCCATGTACAATTCTTATTTCCCTATCCCCATTGCAGGTTTTACCTCACTTCCCATCTGGTGAAACCTTTGTCAGCAGGACAGGGAGTAAGGTAAAATTCCTCTACCAGAGCTCTGGATAGTAGTAAAACAATGACAGGAGTTCCAATATTTCCCCACTGTATCCAAAACTAGAAATTTCAGACCTTAAAAAGCAAGAAGCTGTATTTATCAGATAATAATCACAATGGCTGCAGCAAGCAATTTATGTTAAATATTAAGGTGTAAGCCAAATTTCGAGGAAATATATCAGTGAAAACAGAAGTTGTAAAAGGCCTTTGTCATAGTAAATTCCCCCACTGGAGCTACCTCTGGAAGTTTATCGTTTTATTTTCACTTTTGTTAATATGAGATTTCACAGATACAAGTGTCAGCCTAGAGGATTTACACCAATTTATATTATCTGGGGGACACACTACCCTGCAGAACAGATGTATACAACGGAGTACATTCTGCCAGCTATCTGGTGTGACTGTTGTGTGTCCCGGCAGAGTCGGGCCCCAGATTGCAGGAAAAATGCTTCTGGAAGCACAGCTATTTATTTCGACAGGTCATATATTTAATGTGGATACAAAGGAAAAAGTACATCGGACATACATCAACCACACTACTGCTGGAATCACTGACTGCAATGCGCATACTCGGGATGACGTCCTCCCCCATCAGCCAATCAAGAGGCTGAAAACTTGGCAAAGGGAGAAAATGACAATATAACCATCACCTCTGCAAAGTGGAGGTGAGAATTTTAGAGTTTAGCTCCGCTTTAAGGAACCATAAGGTCCCTTTCACACTGAGGAGTTTTTCAGGCGGTACAGTGCTAAAAATAGCGCCTAAATACCGCCTGAAAAACTCCTGCCCAGCCTTCTCAATGTGAAAGCCTGAGGGCTGTAAAGGGGTCCAGAGGTACGGGGGCTGTGTAATGTAAAGGGGTCCAGAGGTGCAGGGCTGTGTAATGTAAAGGGGTGCAGGAAGCTGTGTAATGTGTAAAGGAGATCATAAGTGTGGGGGCTGTGTAATGCAAAGGGGGCCAGAGGTACGGGGGCTGTGTAATGTTATCTTCATTTACTAGCATGTGAATCTGACCCTCCATACATTCACATACATTGAATCTGGCCCTTAAAGCTGGGGTTCACCCTATATAGCATTAAATCCGGCATAGTAGCGCGAGCTACACTATGCCGGTCTTAATTTTTTTTCCCCCGTACTCACTGTTATAGCGTACATAGAAGATTCCGGGGAATGGGCGTTCCTATGGACAGGGAAGGTGATTGACGGCCGGCCGTGGCACGTCACGCTTCTCCGGAAATAGCCGAAATAGGCTTGGCTCTTCACGGCGCCTGCGCATAGCCTGTGCGCAGGCGCCGTGAAGAGCCGAGACCTACTCCGGCTGTCTTCGGGGAGAGTGACGTGCCAGGGCCGGCCATCAATCATCCTCCCTCTCCATAGGCACGCCCATTCCCCGCAGGAGCCGAAATCTACAATGTACGATTACAAGGTGAGTCCGGGGTTAAAAAAATCGGGACAGGCATACTGTAGCTCGCGCTACAATGCCTGTCTCGATGATAAAATCAAGTCAGTGAGGGTGAACTACCGCTTTCATTTATTAGCATGTGAATCTGACCCTCCATACATTCACATACATTGAATCTAGCCCTTAAGTGGAAAAAGGTTGCTGACCCCTGGATTAGAGGAACTGAATTTATTCTCTTGAGAAGAGGAGATATGATCAACATGTACAAATACATAAGGGGTCCATATAGTGAAATACGGAAAGGTTTCTTCACAGTAAGAGCTGTGAAAATGTGGAATAGACTCCCTCCAGAGCTGGTTCTGGCCAGCTCAATAGATTGGTTTAAAAAAAAAAAAAAGCCTGGATTCTTTCTTAAAGCGGTAGTTCACCCCCCCCCCCCCCCGACACATTTTACCATCGAGACAGGCATTGTAGCGCGAGCTACAGTATGCCTGTCCCGATTTTTTTAACCCCGGACTCACCTTGTAAATCGGACATCGTAGATTTCGGCTCCCGCGGGGAATGGGCGTGCCTATGGAGAGGGAGGATGATTGACGGCCGGCCCTGGCACATCACTCTCCCCGAAGACAGCCGGAGTAGGTCTCGGCTCTTCACGGCGCCTGCGCACAGGCTATGCGCACGCGTCGTGAAGACCAAGCCTATTTCGGCTATTTCCGGAGAAGCGTGACGCGCCAGAGCCGGCCGTCAATCATCCTCCGTCTCCATAGGCACGCCCATTCCCCGGTATCTTCGATGGACGACTACAAGGTGAGTACGGGGGTAAAAAATTCGGGACAGGCATACTGTAGCTCGCGCTACAATGCCTGATTTTAAGGTAAAAGAAAAAAAAAAATTTTTTTTCGTCGATAGGGTGAACCCCCGCTTTAAATGTACATAATATAACTGGATACTAACATTTATAGGTAAAGTTGATCCAGGGAATAAACAATTGCCTCTCGGGGGATCAGGAAGGAATTTTTGCCCTGCTGTAGAAAATTGGATCATGCTTTGCTGTTTTTTTTTTTACTTCCTCTGGATCAACTGTGGATAGGATTGTGTATATGGCATTGTATGATTTTTTTTTTCGCGCCCTCTTTTATTGGTTGAACTGGATGGACTTGTGTTGATAACAGTGAGGTATACCTATAAAACAAGTTGACGATAAAAAAACAGAACAAATTCTGAACATTTACCTAAAAGTTTCACATTGCTGCTGCCAGGGCTGAGATTTAAACAATATGTAGTCAGTATCGCAGAATGACCTCAGCCTCTAGTCATTCAGGATGCCAAGATTATTCTGAGCATGCGCTGCAGTTGCTGACTACAGGTTTCTGATCTATCGTGCCCTGAATGAGTCTCACACTGTGGTGGCGCACTCAGAATGGCTGAAAGCCAAATTTCATTCTGCGACTACATCACCACTGTGTGAAATACCTTTTCAGCACGAGTTGTAGTATCAACAATATGTAGGCGCAAGGGGCACATGCACAGAATGTAGTATGACATCACAACTCATATGGACATAAGCAGGTGTATATGATCCTAGGAGGTGAAATAAATGAAAGTACACTTTGTATGCAGGATCATGCTGCCCGCACTTATCACTAAGAACTTTTATGTCTGGTGCATCATTCAGAAATACCTAACAGATGCTTCCAGCAGTGAAGATGTTAATAGACTTGAACAGCCGCTCCCTTTACTCACCTGTTATACTCGCCATGCAGCTGCCAAGAACAGGTGTATCCCAAAATACCTGAACAAAAATACACACCGCGCAAGACTATGTTTACTACAACACAAAAAGAACATGTGTCATCAGTGTGTATCTTCATCATTGTTATCAGACACATAGCACTTCCTCTCTGTGTCACCCTATTGTGGGAGGGACAGACTCCATGTCATAGAACTCTTCCTGTCTGTATCAACCTGTGGTGGGAGGGACAGACCCCCATGTCACATAGCTCCTCCTGGGTGGTGTCAACCTGTGGTAGGAAGGGACAGACCCCCATGTCACATAGCTCCTCCTGGGTGGTGTCAACCTGGGGTGGGAGGGACAGACCCCCATGTCACATAGCTCCTCCTGTCTGTGTCACCCTGTTGTGGGAGGGACAGACTCCGTGTCATATAACACCTCCAGTCTGCGTCATCGTGTGGTAGGAGCAGAGGCATATCTAGTAAAAATGGTGCCTATGGCAAGCACTGAAACTGCGCCCCTGTCAAAACATTTGGAACCCGTCTCTTAGATAACCTAAAGGGGGTGTTGTTAGAGTCTGAGATGAAAGAAGGATGGAAGGATAGCGGGCCCAGATCCTACACCACAATAGCAATATGTGCATTCCAGAAAGTTTAAAGAGGAAGTAAACCTGGATGGCGGAACATATCTCGTCATGTGACTTCAGTATGCTGACACCTGTGAGGGTGGGGCCTTCTGTACCACAGACACTGATTGGCTAGGACACGGTGTAGCCCCTGCTATCTCTGTAGCTGGCTGTTACATCCCTCTCAGCATTCTGTGTGTCCATCCCTGCCTAGGACAAAAACATAAAAACATTTTTTCAGGAAACTACCCAGGACAGCCATAGCCTGGGAATGTCCCAGCAAAACCTGTGGTGGGAAGGACAGACTCCATGTCACATAGCTCCTCCTGTCTGGGTCACCCTATTGTGGGAAAGACAACTCCACGTTGCATAATTTCTCCTGGGTGGTGTCAACTTGTGGTAGGAGGGACAGACTGCATGTCATAAAACTCCTCCTGTCTGTGTCACCCTATTGTGGGAGGGAAAGACTCAGTGTCACACAGCTCCTCCTGGGTGGTGTTAACCTGTAGTGGGAAGGACAGACTCCATGTCACATAGCTCCTCCTGTCCGGGTCACCCTATTGTGGGAAGGACAACTCTATGTTGCATAATTTCTCCTGGGTGGTGTCAACTTGTGGTAGGAGGGAGATTCCATTTAGCATAGCTCCTCCTGTCTTTCACTCTATTGTGGGAGGGATAGACTCCATGTCATATGACTTCTCCAGTCTGTGTCACCCTGTGGTAGGAGGGACAGATTCCATTTCACATAGCTTCTTCTGTGTCACAGTATTGTGGAAGGAACAAACTCCATGTCACACAGCTCCTCCTGGTTGGTGTCAATCTGTAGTAGGAGGGACAGACTCCATGTCATATAACTCCTCCAGTCTGTGTCACCCTGTGGTAGGAGGGACAGACTCCATGTCACATAGCTCCTCCTGTCTGTGTCACCCCATTGTGGTTGCTAAAAGCAGAGTTCCACCCTAAAATGGAACTTCTGCTTTTCGGATTCCTCCCCCACTCTGGTGTCACATTTGGCACCTTTCAGGGGGGAGGGGGGGAGGAGATACCTGTGTAATCCAGGTATTTGCTCCCACTTCCGGGGCATAGATAGCCGCAGATATCTACGCAGTAGGGCTGCACGATTCTGGTCAAAATGAGAATCATGATTCTTTTGCTTAGACAAAAGATCACGATTCTCTCACGATTCTTAAAAATGTAATGCCAGAACCCCCCCCCCCCCCCCCCACCCAAAAAAATAAATAAATAAACCTGTGATTTATCTGAAAATATGAATATATAAAAAAAGAGACCAGTGATAGGTCTATAATGTTAAAGATCATATAACTCCTATGAAAAAAGCAAAATAAAAAAACTTTGATTCTGATTTTTTCATAGGAGTTATATGGTCTTTAACATTATAGACCTATCACTGGTCTCTTTTTTTTTATAGATCAGAAGCAGTACTGCCAGCAACCATTGGGTGGCGCATGGATACACACAGTTGTGTATAGATCAGAAGCAGTACTGCCAGCAACCATTGGGTGGCGCATGGATACACACAGTTGTACAGAACTGTGAGAAGGTTTAATACATCAGAAGCAGTACCGCCGGCAACCACTGGGTGGCGCATGGATACAAACTACTGTTGTGAGAGAAGCTCAGGCATCTATCCAGGCTGCTGACGTCGGTTTCGATGTCGGCGGCATTTACGTTCCACGCTGGTTACGTGGAACCAGCGGTGAAAACAGAAGAATCGCAGGTCATCCCACGGGGAGATCGCGGGCGGGGAGAATCGAAATCACGATTCTCTCCGCGATTAATCGTACAGCTCTACTACGCAGACACACAGGTCCCAGAAGACCACAGGAAGCAGTGAAATCAAGTAGAGCGACTCGCGCATGCCCAGTAAGGAACCAGGAAGTGAAACCACAAGGCTTTACTTCCCGATTCCCTTACTAAAGATGGCAGCGCCTCCACCCGAGAGCTGAGGGACAGATCGGCTTCAGGTGAAGACATCGCGGGGACCCTGGACAGGTAAGTGTGCATATTTTAAAAGTCAACAGTTGCAGTATTTGTAGCTGCTGACTTAAAAAAAATGGCGCGTAAACACAACCGTTTTTCCTGTCATGCAAAAAAAGTTTCGCGACGCGATTCCTTTCAAGCCTGCCTTGCATACACAAGTAGAGTAAAGCGCGGTGATGTGCAACACGTACGACGGCACTATAAAAGGGAAGTTCCATTCGAATGGCGCCAGCCTTTGGGACGCTTTTGGTAATTTCTGAGCATGCACGTTTTTTTTCCCCTTCGGAAAAGCATACACACGATCGGTTTTCGCGACGAGAAAAAGAACGACGGGAAAAACTAAGAGAAAAAATAGAGCAGGTTCTAATTTTTTTTTGCGGGTAGTTTTCTCGTCGAGAAAACTGCTATGGAGCATACACACGACCAATCTAAAAAATGTTTTCTCGTCATAAAAAACGGTCATGTGTACGCAGCATTAAGGTGCATACATTTTTTTTTCTGTACAGCTAGTCTGTATTGAACCAGAAATAAAAACATCAAGTACAAAACTTAACAAGCTTAATGTAAGAATGAGGGACAGGAGGGAAGCTTTGCAGAGAAAACTCATAATCACGCATAATCCATCATAAATCTCGGCATCCTGTATTGTTGCAACCCCAGAGGACCCGATATCGGCTCACTGAGTCAGATAGGACTGAACTGGGGTGGAGCAATGTCCTGAGACCCAGATCTAGTGTCATGTATGTAGTCATCCATAATCAGAATAATACAGAGGGTGAATCTCATTGGCTGGGTTACAGTACAGAGTGAAACCTGTTTTATAAAATCCTGCTGAGTCAGAGATATGTAATGCATGCAAGTATTAGACCAGAAAATTCACCAACTTCAACTCTCAGATACAAAGAAAATAAAATCCAACAAAATGTAGAGCCAGCCAACACCTCCTTGCTACCTGTCAACTGCCCTCTGAAGAACCATTCAATTCAGACCGCTTGAGGGGGCAACTCAAGCATAAATGAGGACTTACAAAGCATTTGTAAAGTTTACAGCGAGGATCAACAACCAGTAGATCACGGACAGGTGACTGGTAGATCTTGATCTGGGCTTGCTGACCCTCCGTGCCAGAGCAGCAAACAGAGTGCAATGCAGAGGGACTACTTGTAAATTTGTAGTAGCTGTAGTAGGTAGCAAGAGCCGCATTAGTTCAGGGCTCGACAAATCCCGGTCGCCATTGCGACTAGAAATAGCGTCCTGGCGACTTGGCTTGGAAGGTGGGCAAAAAAATAAAAATAAAATTCTGTTCCATAGGACCGGCGCTCCGCGGACTAGGCCGAAGCCCCTGCCTCGCCTAAAACCATCCTGCCCAGGATGTTTTAGGTGAGGCCGCGGCTTCGGCCTAGTCCGCGGAGCGCCTTTTCCCCAGGATCGCGGCGGTGGGGGGGCCCCATGATGTCCGGTAATTGAGGCGGCGGCTTTGCGCCCTTGTGAAGTCCCCAGCTCTTCCTTGTGTGAGCTGGCGCCATCTGGTGGTGGCCGTTGGTATTACAAGTTAAGCATTACAAGTTAAACAGCAATTCTAATGTAATTTTTCACTATTTTCACTGCCATCTTCTTCCCTCTAATTAGAACCCCCAAACATTATATATATATTTTATCCTAACACCCTAGAGAATAAAATGGCGATTGTTGCAATACTTTCTGTCACACTGTATTTGCGCAGCGGTCTTACAAGCGCAATTTTTTGGAAAAAAATTACACTTTTTTAAATTAAAAAATAAGACAACAGTAAAGTTATTCCAATTTTTTTTTAAATTATGAAAGATAATGTTACGCCGAGTAAATTCATACCCAACATGTCACGCTTCAAAATTGCGTCCGCTCGTGGAATGCCGACAAACTTTTACCCTTTAAAATCTTCATAAGCGACTTTAAAAAAAATCTACAGGTTGCATGTTTTGAGTTACAGAGGAGGTCTAGGGCTAGAATTATTGCTCTCGCTCTACCAATCACGGCGATACCTCACATGTGTGGTTAGAATTATTTCTGCTCTCAGCCAGAAAGAAAGAAAAAAATCTGAGCAGTCTGCCAAGTATCGGAACATTATTTATCAGTGGAACCCATTGTAACAATTTGTCTTTTACATCAAAGGAATAGACTTCTGTATGTAAATTAGGAACGTTTAACCACTTAAACACTAAACCTTTTTCTGACATTTATTGTTTTCAAGTTAAAAACATTTTTTTTGCTAGAAAATTACTTAGAACCTCCAATCAACTAGAGAATAAAATGGTGGTTGTTGCAATATTTTATGTCACTTTATGCAGGGACATTCTGCCTCTGTACTAGGCAATCGTGGATTTCCGGCGGACATCAAGTTCGCCCGACCCGGGAGCACGCTCCCGGAGGTACGGCGATTCGTGCAGGAGAGCCGACCTGCCGCCGTATAACAACGGCGGCTGGTCGGCAAGTGGTTAAAGTGAAAGTAAAAGAAAATCCCAAATTTTGGGTTGTCCCCAGAAAACTAATAGAGGGGTCATCTTCCAATGAGGACACTAGTTCTGGTGACCTGGGGGTCCCCAAGGAATTCCCTTAATTTGCAGGGATTTCCTCTCACTTCCTGTTTGGCTATGGGACAGGAAGTGAAGGGAAATCTCTGCAAGGGGACACAGATGACGAAAAAAAAAAAACTGACAAGGGTTACAACCTTTCCTTGCTCTATCCAATAGGTCTACTTTAAACCTAGTACACACTGTTCGTTTTTTTTCTTTAAGCCAGCGGCCTGAATGAAAAGTTTAGGAGGAGCAAGCCGCTGTACTATCTATGCAGTGTTAGTACAGCAATCTCCCCCACTCGAGCGATTGTGTTCTGACAGGAGGACGGCCCCGCTGTCAGAACACACTGGGCCAATGATTGAGAATGCTGACCCTATCATAAGGCTTACCTGTAGGTAGAGCTGCACGATTCTGGTCAAAATGAGAATCACGATTCTTTTGCTTAGACTAAAGATCACAATTCTCTTGCGATTCTCAAAAACTGAATGCCAGAACCCCCCCCCCCCCAAATAAATAAATAAACCTGTGATTTATCTGAAAATATGAATATATAAAAAACAGACCAGTGATATGTCTATAATGTTAAAGACCATGTAACTCCTATGAAAAAAGCAGAATCAAACTTTGATTCTGCTTTTTTCATAGGAGTTATATGGTCTTTAACATTATAGACATATCACTGGTCTCTTTTTTTATAGATCAGAAGCAGTACCGCAAGCAACCATTGGGTGGCGCATGGATACACAGAGTTGTACAGAACTGTGAGAAAGATCAATACATCAGAAGCAGTACTGCCGGCAACCACTGGGTGGCGCATGGATACACACTACAGTTGTACAGATCTGCAAGAGAAACCCAGGCATCCATCCAGCGGCGCAGGCTGCTGACGTCGGTTCCGATATCGGCGCCATTTCCCATTGGCTACATGGAACCGGCCGTGAAACAGAAGAATCGCAGGTCATCCCGCGGGGAGAATCGAGATCGCGATTCTCTCCGCGATAAATCGTACAGCTCTACCTGTAGGTAAAAAGGAATATCTCCTTAACCTGTGGAAGAAGACTCCCGAGCGCATGCGCGGGAGTGACGTCATGGCGGTATCAGCCACTCACAGTGCCGGAGTGTTAGTACAACAATCTCCCCCACTGAGCGATTGTGTTCTGACAGGAGGATGGCCCCGCTGTCAGAACACACCGGTCAGTGCTCTCAATCATTGGCTGAGAGTGCTGAATGAGTGCCGATGGGCAGACCTTTTTCAGTAATGCCTATTTGACAGAACGGCTGGCTTCTGTCGGACCAACTGCCGTACACACGGCCAAAATGTCCGCCGGTTTCTATTGAACCGACTGATGCCACCAGATATTTGGCCTGTTCGCATGGGCCTATAGACAGACTTTTTAATAGGACGTAAACAATTAACTAGTATAATCCCCCTGTAATGCAGAGCAGCCCTGCACAGTCTAGTTTATAGCTGTTCTAGGCATGGCAGCCATTATCAGTTTGGCCCTGAGCAACACAGGACTATATATCTCTGCCGCCTGCATAAAGAAAAGAGCTTTCCAAACAAAACATTTCATAGCATTACTCATAATGAAGTTGCCATTATCAAGGAAAGATCTCATGGATAAATGTCAGACGTGGCTAATGTCAAGATTACTGAGTGGATTATCTAGGTATGTTTGGACAGTGTCACATTAAATAGAAGTATGCTTATAAGGCTTAGTCCAGTTAACTCCAGACTTTACAGAATCCGTTGGGTTCTCCCTAACCTCCCGAATACAGAACTCCTAGAACACAGTGTACTTGGACATAGCCTGATCCATCGTCATGTCATCCACTGCCCAGGAAGGGGCTGTAAACATCCCAGCCACATGTACACAAAGCAGAACAGCTTCAGGGATAGTTGCTCTCATGTTGCTTTAAGGGCAAAGGTCTCTACAACTCTCCTTATTGGACAATATATCAACCTAATCAATAAGCAGGAAAGAGACGCAGGAAATTGAAAAGCCGAATCATGGAGTACTGAATGCATCCTCCTTATTATACAGTGTAGCAGAGGACCTGCTGAACAGAATCACAAATCCTTTGGAAGGTAAGAGGGCTGTCCCACAATTTTGTGGTCAGGTTCACGACATTAAAGCGGGGGTGCCGCGGATTATCTCTTTTTTTTTTTGCCATTCTTCTAACGCTCTTACCTTTATTACTCCTCTACCAGTGTGTCCCACTCCTTTAGCCGGCGTAGTCAGTGTTCTCGAGGAAACGATATTTTATAAAAAGAAGCGATGAATGTTTCCATTTTAACTTTGGGCACTGTGAAGCCCACAGTGTATTCTTCCGGGATACGGCGAATGTGTTCCCATACCTAAAATGGAGAATTTGTTGCCGCCCACGTCACATGACCCACTTGCCGAGTCACGTGAACGGCGAGATATCGTAAGCCGTAAGCACAGTGCGTCTCCTGGGATTCTCATGCCTCACTCCCAGGAGACATAGCGGTGGGGGGAAAAGGAACATTCACGCCCACTCCCGCGGGGAATATTGAGTGACAGCACACGAACGGCAGCATTAGAAAGGTAAGGATCGAGATAAAAAAAAAAAACAACAACGGATTATTTATTGTCTCTGGCTACCAGTTTGATTCAGCACAAGTCAAAACTTAGGGTGAACCACCGCTTTAATGTCTATGTCCAAAAAAAAAAGGGCAAGAGACCCAGGAAGCATCGGGAAGTACTGAGTCACCGTCCAGGTTATGCAGCAATGGATTGGCTAAACAGAATCACAAATGCTTTGGTGGGTAAGAGGGCTGACCCATAATTCTTCTGTCAGCTTGAAGGTTCACAACATTATTATCTCCATCCAATAAACAGGCAAGAGACCCAAGACCCAGCAAAACTGCATCAGGGAGTACTCTCCCTCCTGGTTATACAGTGCAGCAGAGGATTGGCTGAACAGAATCACAAAGCTTTTGGCAGGTAAGAGGACTGTCCCAAAATTCTGTGGTCAACGTGAAGGTTCACAACATAATTATCTCTGCCTAACGAGCATGAGCCCAAGGACGCAGTGAAGCTGAAATCAGGGAGTAGTGGAGTCACCCATCTGATAATCCAGTGCAGCAGAGGATTGGCTGAACAGAATCACAAATCCTTTGGAAGGTAAGAGGGCTGTCCCATAATTCTGTGGTGAGCGTGAAGGTTCACAACTTTATCATCTCTGCCCAATAAACAGGCAAGAGCCCGAGGACACAGTAAAGCTGAATCAGGAAGCAATGGAATAATTTTCCTGGTTAAACATTGTAACAGGGAGTATTGGATGCATCCTTTGGATTATACAATGTAGGAAAGGACAGGCTGAACAGGATCCCAAATCCTTTGGCAGGTAAGAGGGTCGTCCTATAATTCTGTGGTCAGTTTGAAGGTCCACAACATTATTATCTCTGTCCAATAAGCAGGCAAGAGACTCAGGGAGGAGGAAAACTGCATCAGGGTGTACCGGAGTCACCCTCCTGGTTATACAATGCAGCAGAGGATTGGCTGAACAGAAGCACAAAACCTTTAGCAGGTAAGAGGGTTGTCCCATAAATTCTTGGTCAGCTTGAAGGTTCATAACATCATTATCTCTGTCCAATAAACAGGCAAGAGACCCGGGACACAGTAGAATTGCATCGGGGAGTACTGGAGTCACCCTCCTGGTTATACAGTGCAGCAGAGGATTGGCTGAACAGAATTACACATTTTTTGGAGGGTTGTCCCATAATTCTGTTGTCAGCGTGAAGATTTACAACATAATGAGCAAGAGAACAAGAGACTCGAGATGCAGTAAAGCTGAATCGGGGAGTAGTGGACTCACCCTCCTGATTATGCAGTACAGCACAGGACTGGCTGAACAGAATCACAAATCCTTTGGCAGGTAGAATGTCCACAAGCTTTTTCCAATGGTCTTCCAAAAAGAGTTATTTGTCAAAAGGTGTCCAAATAGGAATCCACAGTATTAATAATGTATTGGTTAGTTCCAAAATGCACACCAAATTAGGTAACAGATGTTAGTGAGAGAAGAAAAGCTCAAGTAAGTAGGGAGGATGCTAAAGATCAGGTTCAAATCCACAATCATGGATGGCAGCTATGGCAACTGTTGATGTGTGGCTTACCTTAAAGGAGTTCTCTGACCTAAAACTTGGTTTATACAAAATAAACTTTCACTTACCTGCCTACGATCCCCCGTTGTGTGTCGGTGACTCATAGTGCGCTCAGCCTATCAGCGGCCGCGACGGGACATTGCTGCGGCCGCTGATAGGCTGCGCGCACTATGAGTCACCGACACACAGGAAGCGGAAGAGACCGGGACCGGAGAACGGGACGGCGATATCGGAACAACGGGGGATCGTAGGCAGGTAAGTGAAAGTTTATTTTGTATAGTTTTACAGCCCGGGCACAGCGGGGGTTAAAAGTTTTAGGTCAGAGAACTCCTTTAATGAAAACAAAAACCCTTTAGCCTCGTACACACGATCGGATTTGTGTGATGCGATTACCGCTCCTCCTTCGCTGTTGCCCATTGATTTCTTCTGCCCAATCCTGTACAATACTGCATGATGGTTGTCATCCTTACCTAGCATTTCTAAAAAGTTACAAATTAATTTGCATTTTAATCAGTGAAATAAGTATTTGATCCCCTATGAATCAGCAAGATTTCTGGCTCCCAGGTGTCTTCTATACAGGTAACAAGCGGAGATCAGGAGCACTCTCTTAAAAGGGAGTGCTCCTAATCTCAGCTTGTTACCTGTATAAAAGACACCTGTCCACAGAAGCAATCAATCAGGCCCCGTACACACGTCCGAGGAACTCGACGTGCCAAACACATCGAGTTCCTCGTCGAGTTCATTGAACAACGAGGAAATAGAGAACATGTTCTCTATTTGGCCCGACAAGTTCCTTATCGGCTTCCTCGCTGAAAAGTGTACACACGACCGAGTTTCTCGGCAGTATCCAGCTCCGATCGAGTTTCTGGCTGAATTCTGCCGAGAAACTCGGTCGTGTGTACGGGGCCTCAGATTCCAATCTCTCCACCATGGCCAAGACCAAAGAGTTGTCCAAGGATGTCGGGGACAAGATTGTAGACCTACACAAGGCTGGAATGGGCTACAAGACCATCGCCAAGCAGCTTGGTGAGATGGTGACAACAGTTGGTGCGATAACTGCGATTATTCGCAAATGGAAGAAGCACAAAATAACTGTCAGACTCCCTCGGTCTGGGGCTCCATACAAGATCTCACCTTGTGGAGTTTCAATGATCATCAGTACAGTAAGGAATCAGCCCAGAACTACATAGGAGAATCTTGTCAATGATCTCAGCTGGGACCATAGTCACCAAGAAAGCAATTGGTAATACACTACGCCGTAAAGGACTGAAATCCTGCAGCGCCCGCAAGGTCCCCCTGCTCAAAAAAGCACATGTACAGGCCCCTCTGAAGTTTGCTAATGAACATCTGAATGATTCAGAGGAGAACTGGGTGAAAGTGTTGTGGTCAGATGAGACAAAAATCAACCTCTTTAGCATCAACTCAACTCGCTATGTTTGGAGGAGGAGGAGGAATGCTGCCTATGACCCCAAGAACACCATCCCTACCGCCAAAAGGTGGCCATCCCTACCGCCAGAGGTGGAAACATTGTGCTTTGGGGGTGTTTTTCTGTGAAGGGGACAGGACAACTTCACCATATCAAAGGGATGATCTACGTTCTAATCTTGGGCGAGAACCTCCCTCCCCCTCAGTCATGGCATTAAAAATGGGTCGTAGATTGGTCTTCCGGCATGATAATGACCCAAAACACACGGCCAAGGCAACAAAGAAGTGCCTCAAGAAGCACATTATGATCCTGGAGTGACCTAGCCAGTCTCCAGACCCTAATCCCATAGAAAATATGTAGAGGGAGCTGAAGGTTCGAGTTACCAAACATCAGCTTCGAAACCTTAAAGTGGAGGTTCACCCGAAAACTTTTTAACATGAGATTGATGCTCATTTTGTCAAGGGGAATCGGGTGTTTTTTTAAAATCGGAGCAGTACTTACCATTTTAGAGAGCGATCTTCTCTGCCGCTTCCGGGTATGGCCTGCGGGACTGGGCGTTCCTATTTGATTGACAGGCTTCCGACAGGCTTCCGACGGTCGCATACATCGCGTCACGATTTTCCGAAAGTAGCCGAACGTCGGTGCGCAGGCGCCGTATAGAGCCGCACCGACGTTCGGCTTCTTTTGGCTACTCGTGACGCGATGTATGCGACCGTCGGATACCTGTCAATCAAATAGGAACGCCCAGTCCCGAAGACCATACCCGGAAGCGGCGGAGAAGATCGCTCTCTAAAACGGTAAGTACTGCTTCGATTTTTAAAAAACTACCCGATTCCCCTTGACAAAATGAGCATCAATCTCATGTTAAAAAAAAAAATTTGGGTGAACTCCCGCTTTAATGACTTGGAGAGGATCTGCAAAGAGGCCACAAAATCCCTCCTGAGATGAGCAAACCTGGTGGCCAACTACAAAAAACGTCTGACCTCTGTGATTGCCAACAAGGGTTTTGCCACCAAGTAATGTTTTGCGAAGGGATCAAATACTTATTTCACCCATTAAAATGCAAATCAATTTATAAAACTTTTTTGAAATGCGTTCTTCTGGATATTTTTGTTGTTCTGTCTCTCGCGGTTAAAAGAAACCCACCATTAAAATTATAGACCGATCATTTCTTTGTCAGTGGGAAAGTTTTGCCTTTCATTTCTCTTTTAAACTGAATGGCTTGTTTTACAAGGTGATTGTTTACAATCACTTTAACTTCTCTGTAATATGAAATGAAAGTGGATGTAAATCCAAGAACACAAATGTTATATAGTGCTGCCAACATGTTTTTGAAGAGGCTGCATTACTTTTTTTCCTCCATTTTCAACTGGTGATCCTGACAGTAACGGTTATATTTCAGAACAGTGAGTAGTAGAGATGAATGACGCTAGGCCAGGGTTCGACAAAATCCAGGCACCAGGTCGCAATTGCGACTAGAATTAGCGACCTGGTGCCTGAGGAAGGAAGCATAGGCCTGCAGAAGGCCGCAAAGCTGTGGCCTCAATTACCGGCCAAAGCGATCGCGCGACGGAAAAGCACGGAGACACAGGATACCCCATCCTTTGTTTCTGTGCGCCCCCGCCGCGCGATCGCATCGGGCCACGCCGGCAATTGAGGCTGCAGCCTTCTGCAGGCCTATGCTTCCTTCTGTGGTCTGGTGCCATATTGTGGTGGCCGTTGGTATGACATACAACCAGCAATGCTAATGGAGCTTCCCCTGTGTTTTCACTGCCATCTCCTTCCCTCTAATTAGAACCCCCAAACATTATATATATTTTTTACACCCTAGAGAATAAAATGGCGGTCGTTGAAATACATTCTGTCACACGTATTTGCGCACCGGTCTTACAAGCGCACTTTTTTGGAAAAAAATACACTTTTTTAATAAAAAAATAAGACAACAGTAAAGTTAGCCCAACTTTCTTTTCATATTGTGAAAGATAATGTTACGCTGAGTAAATTGACACCCAACATGTCACGCTTCAAAATTGCGTCCGCTTGTGGAATGACGACAAACTTTTACCCTTTAAAATCTCCATAGGCGACGTTTTAAAAATTCTACAGGTTGCATGTTTTGAGCTACAGAGGAGGTCTAAGGCTAGAATTATTTCGCTCTACCGATCGCGGCGATACCTCACATGTGTGGTTTGAACACCGCTTTCATATGCGGGTGCTACTCATGTATGCGTTCGATTCTGTGCGCGAGCTCGGCGGGACGGGGCGCGTTCCTGGCTCCTAACTTTTTTAGCTGGCTCCTAGATTCCAAGCAAATCTGTCAAACCCTGCACTAGGCAATACAAAGCAGTGGAAGGGATGAGGCTGTTTTTGCAAAAAATTTTGTGCAAAAGTTAAGGCTCCGTGCAAAAAATGGCCCAAGATCCAAAGAAATCCACAGGGAAACGGCAATCAGTTTCATGTACAAAATACGTGCATTTTAGCCTTGTTGTTACCCAAGGAACATTTTAAAGCATGCCAAGGTTGTGCAGGAGAGGGAGGTTGCTTTTAAATCCCATCTACAAATTGAATCCTGTGCCATGGTTACAGAGAAGAGAGGTTTTTTTTTTTTTACAAATCATTGCTGGCTGAAATGGAAAGGCAGTTTTTAAAAGTACATTAGAAAATGCCTTGTGTGGCAATTACATCAATTATATTAATATTTAATGAAAATTGAGTTTTCCTTTATTCTTTTTCAATCATTTGCAATTCTTTTGATGTCATTGGACAAGTTGTCTCTTCAAGCAAATATGGAGTAACTGATAACATAACCTATTAAAATGACTAAAGACCATTATATCAGAAATGTAATATGGTTTTAATATGCGGAACTAGAAGACTATTTTATTATAAGCAACAAAGTAGACAGCGTTCTTCTTTTCAGCTCTGGGTCCTGGGTGCAAACCCCATCAGGGGCACTCTGGGATGAATTTACTAAAGGCAAATAAACAGTTCACGTGCAGTTGCACTCTGTAATGGAATTTGCTTCACTTTGCTAAGAATAATCAATCGCATGCGAGACAAATGACATGATCAGAAGGCTCTTGATTGTAAGTACCGTATTTATCGGCGTATACCGCGCACTTTTTTCCCCTTAAAATCAGGGGAAATCGTGGGTGCGCGATATACGCCGATACCCCGCCGATCTCCGCTGTCTTCGACATTGTCCGAGCCGAGTGTACTGCGCACTCGGCTAGGCTCGGCCACGCTGGACTTCGCCCGCAGCAACGCGAGAGGAGCCGAGACAAGCTGAGAGGAGCCGAACACACAGGAAATCCGGCTCCTCTCGACTCGCGCCAAAATCGAAAAACAAACACAGAGACGCTCACCTGGATGGAGGCCGCAGACGGACACACCGGACGGAGACGGACACCTGGATGGAGGCCGCAGACGGACGCCGGACAAGACCGCCGATGGACGCAGGGCAAAAATGTACGTTTTATTTTTTTTCCCCCCTTGCTGAGCTTGGGGTGCGCGTTATACGCCGGGGCGCGGTATACCCCGATAAATACGGTATGTATTGGGAGCCTATCGATCCCCGCTGGGAGCGTGCAGGCAGCGTGCTCTTAGCACGGTAAATTGTTTACAAAGGGCCACATACATGCATACAGCCGGTGTTTCGTCAGATTCAGCAACCCATCAGAATTGGTAACGGAAGTGACGTTCCGTCGCCGCCATCTTGCTACACTCCGCACTTTTCCACAGTAAGAACACACAGAGGAGGGGGGAGAGCTGACATCTTGTTACACCCACCTGACTTTTGCATTGTAGACTGGATTTTTAACAGGAAAGTGAGTTTATATAGTAATATATAGCACTTGGAACTCCGCATGACTGGTTAGATGTTGAATTTTAAAAGCAGCAAAATTCTCTCAGATTAGCAAATCTGTGAGATGAGCAGGCTTGCCGCTGCTTTTAAAGCGGGAGTTCACCCGAAAAAAAAATGTTAACATTAGATTGAGGCTAATTTTAGTAAGCAGAATCTGGTGTTTTTTTTTTAAATGAATGCAGTACTTACCGTTTTAGAGATCGACGTTCTCCCGCCGCTTCCGGGTATGATCTTCGGGACTGGACGTTCTTATTTGATTGACAGCCTTCCGACGGTCGCATACAGCGCGTCACCAGTTGCCGAAAGAAGCCGAACGTCGGTGCGGCTCTATACAGCGCCTGCACACCGAGGTTCGGCTACTTTCGAGAACTTGTGACGCGCTGTATGCGACCGACGGAATGCTGTCAATCAAATAGGAACGCCCAGTCCCGCAGCCCATACCCGGAAGCGGCGGGAGAACATCGATCTCTAAAACGGTAAGTACTACATTCATTTAAAAAAAAACATTCTGATTCTGCTTACTAAAATTAGCCTCAATCTAATGTTAAAAATGTATATTTTGGGTGAACCTCCACTTTAAACATCAACATCATAACAGTCAGATGGAGTTCTAAGCACTGGATTTCAGTATATAAAGTCACTTTACTGTTAAATATAAGTGTCAATTGCAAATGTCTGGTGGGTGTAACAAGATGTCCGCTTTCCCCCTCCTCTGTGTATCCTTACTATGGAGGAGTGCGGGGTATAGCAAGATGGCGGCGACGGAACGTCACTTCCGTTACCAATTCTGATGGGTCTGACGAAACACCGGCGTGAAGCGGTTAAGAATGCGCTCACACTGGCAGTTTAACTGTGCCTTGTTCACACCCTTGGTGCAATTTATTTGTGTAGTTTGAGTGCTCTGAACCGTGCCCGGGAAAAACACATCTTCTGTGTATCCCTTGTGTCAACCATAATGTCTCACAAGTAACAGTGCATGTCAGAGCACAAACCAAGCCATGAAGTCCAAGGAATTGTCTGTAGACCTCCAAGATAAAATTGTATTGAGGCACAGAGAAGGGTACAGAAAAATGTCTGCAGCATTGAGCACAGTGGCATCCATCATCCATAAATGGAAGAAGTTTAAAAAACCACCAGGACTCTTCCTTGAGCGGGCCGCTCAGCCAAACTGAGCGATCGGGGGAGGTGACCAAGAACCTGACGAAGCTCCAGCATTTCTGTGTGGGGAGAGGAAAACCTTCCAGAAGAACAACCATCTAGAGGGGTCAGGTGGAAGCCATTCCTTAATAGAAAGGCACATGACAGCCCACCTGAAGTATGCCAAAAGGCACCTGAAGGACTCTCGGACCACGAGAAACAAAATCTCTGGTTTGATGAAACAAAGATTGAACTCCTTGGCCTGAATGGCAAGTGTCATGTCTGGAGGAAACCGCCCCTTATGGAAGGCCCGACCCTTAAAGCATCACCACCCATCATTTCCCGGGCTGTGACGTCATAAGGGACCCAGCCCCATGCCTATATAGGTAGTGGCACACAACGCATCGGCATTAGAGCAGGAGAGAACGTTACGTAAACATTGGAAGAAGAGAAGAGGGAAGAAGACGACGAAGAAGACCAGACAAGAGCTAGCAAAAGAGCGGAAGATAGCGGAGGAGACCCGGCAGAGGGAGAAGAACCGAAGAGGGAGCGGAGCAGAGCCGGAGAGGCCAGAAGAAGTCGGAACCCCCGGAGCTGCCTAATAAATTACTTTAAAAACATGTGTACTGTTTTTATTGTTGACACTTTTTTTTCCAGGTGAATGGGTAGAGGTAAAATGTACCCCATACTCATTCACATAGGATGGGGGGCCAGGATCTGGGGGCCGCCTTATAAAAGGGGGACTCCCAGATTCCGATAAGCCCCCCGTTTGCAGACCCCAACAACCAGGGTTGTCGGGAAGAGGCCCTTTGTCCTCATCAACATGGGGACAAGGTGCTTTGGGGTGGGGGCGCAGGGCCCCCCCTGCCCCAAAGCACCAACACCCCATGTTGAGGGCATGCGGCCTGACTGGCCAGGCTGCATGTTCAGATAAGGGTCTGGTATGGACTTTTGGGGGGACCCCCACACCGTTTTGCAGGCATAGGGGGTTCCCCTTAAATCCATACCAGACCAAAGGGTCTAGTATGCTCTTAGAGGGGGAACCCATACCGTTTAAAAAAAATAAATGTCATGGAGTTCCTCCTCAAGATCATCAGAGCATAAGACGCATGCCAAAGTCGGATCATGCAAGACAGCGATCCGACTTCAGTGATATTCAATGGGCTGAAGTAGGATCAAAGTCGGACCAAAAGTAGTACAGGGAGCATTTTCAAAGTCGGACCGACATGTGTCGGACCAGTTAAGAAGGCTCCCATAGGGAAACATTGATTTTCACACATCATGTGACATGAGCTCCCAATGTCGGAGCGTTTGTCATACCAGTGTGGACCCTACTCTTTGCACAGAAGCCCCCCAATCTCTTGGTGCATAGAGGTGGGCTCACTGGGCTTGGTTATGTATATCATACACTATATTTGACATTATATCTGATCCGACTCTTCTGGAATCAGTCCTGGATTCCACTGGTGAGACAGATTGGATGCCTCCCATGGGGGCCAGCCAGTCAAACTATGCTTAGCCCCCTTTCACACCAGAAGTGACTCTACAGATCAAAGTCGCACCCTATTTGCCGCTATGGAGCCGTTCAAATCAATGTGACGTAAGTTGCAGTGTGTCATGGATATGCAATAAAGTCTGGCAGCTTACCTGTTTCCATCTGTTCATTAGAGGCCTGACTCTGTTCTGGTTGCCTTTTTATCACTTCCCCTTCCTGTATGGCCCCACCCAGGCCATCCCAGGAAGTCTGTATTAACTGTTGCACTACAGGTCTGCAGTGCTGTTCAACCATGTTGTTAGCTTTAGTTCCTGTCTGCAGTGTGCTACGATTATCTTCCTGTGTACCGTTTTTGGCTCGTCCCTGACTTCTCCTGTTTGCTTGTGATCCTGACATTTTGCCTGTCCCTCGGTTACCCTTGTCTGCCTGTTGCCCTGACCTTGGCTTACCCATCACTACCTCAAGTCCTGCTTGCTGCTTCCCCTCTCTCCCTGCAGAGCGTGACCTAAGGGATCCCAGGGGTCGCGACCTGGATTCAGCTGCGGCGAAGGCCATCCTCACCACTAGAGGCTCTGGTGAACACAAAGCTGGGTCTTAGACTCCGCGCCCTGGGCGATCTTGGGTTCACGCTTCCTCTCTAGTCACAGCAGTCGGCCATAGGGTTCACTACCCTGTGGTGCATCCCTGACCCCAACGGGGTGCACTTGTCACCTGGCCACAGGTGACCTGACACAGTGACTTTGGAAAAGGTTCCTGTTTTTTTGTGCGATTTCCTGTGCAGCTTGCATTGACATCTGTGTATGAAGTCATAGAGATGTCGGCAAGCCACACATGAAGTCACACTGATCGGCGGCTTTAAAATCATGCTGAAGGCGACTTCAAAGCCGCAACTGGTGTAAATTGGGGCTTATGAACAGCTGTAACCACATTGTGAAATTATACCTAGACACAATGACCAGACAGATGTAGACTTGACCCTATCACCTGTCAAAGGCAGCCAGCAAGATTTACCACTGTTTGCAAAGGATCCAATAAAGACTATACAGAAGGAATAAAATATAGTAGGTATAAAAAAAATAAGTACAAAAAAAAAAGGTATCCATTGTGGGTGAAATTGTTACTCTGCCTTCCAATATTCTCATCTCTTAGAAGGACGGGTTACCCTTTAACACCCTGCTCTTTGTAAGTGTGCCGTCGCGGCCTTTGTCTTTGTAGAAGCCCTCAGTATCAGTTCGCAGAGCGGCAGCTCCATATCAAGTTGCAGAGAAAGGGTGACACATTAGACCGGTTGGTCTAGATTCTAACAGAAACCGGGGAGGGAAGAGAATCACTCCAGCTGACACTCTGAATAATTTACCATTGCCCAGACAAAGCTTCTAGATAAGAACGCCGATCACAGAGAAGCCCAAATCGGAAGGAAAAACGACGACACTCCACACAAAAACTTTTCTGCTCCTTCTAATGGAAGAGCCATTTAGCTCTCTAAACCATAATTAATGATTTTCTCTCGGTTTATGAAGCTGGGAGGCCTGCTAATGTTCTGATCAGCTGATCTCATAAACACCTGGAATTATATCATATCTGTACCTGCCTTGCTTCAAAGCTTGACCCCAGGCAAACAGCTAAATATAGAGTTAGAAACGCATACAGTGCCTTGAAAAAGTATTCATACCCCTTGAAACGTTCCACATTTTTTCATGTTGCAACCAAACACGTAAAAAAATAATTATTTGGATTTTATGTGATAGACCAACACAAAGTGGCACATAATTGTGAAGTGGAAGGAAAATTATAAATGGTTTTCAAAATGTTTTACAAATAGATATGTGAAAAGTGTGGGGGGGGGGGGGCATTTGTATGGAGCCCCCCCGGAGTCAATACTTTGTAGAACCCCCTTTATCTGCAATTACAGCTGCAAGTCTTTTTGGGGATGTCTCTACCAGCTTTCCACATCTAGAGAGGGACATTTCTGCCCATTTTTCATTGCAAATTAGCTCAAGTTCTGTCAGATTGGATGGAGAGCGTCTGTGAACAGCAATTTAAAGGGGTTGTAAAGGAAAAAAAAAATGTTTCATAATAAGCATCCTTTACCTGCAGACATTCCTCTTTTCACTTCCTCATTGTTCGTTTTTGCTCAGAAGTTGCTCTATTTCTTCTCTGTTCTGTTCACTTCCTGGTTGTCTGATTGTTACTCACCACCGTGATGGGAGGCTTTACTGCGGTGGTCAGTAACGTGCTCACCCCTTCCTGGGAAATACATCTGTGTGGCAGGACGCTCTTTACGTGTTAGAGACTTCAAGGAGGTGTGAATTACTGGGCGTGCCGTAATGCATACTGGGAAATGTAGTTCTTACATGAACGAGCGCCGCAAACCAGGAAGTGAATGAGAGAACAGAAACTAGAACGCCGGAGGTGATCTAGATGAAGGAATTTAATAGGTATTTTCTCGTTTTTTAACAGATTCATTACACTATTCTGTCTGTCTACCTTGCAGACATTAATTTTAGGCAAAAAAAATGTTTCCTTTACAACTCCTTTAAAGCGGGGGTTCACCCTAAAAAAAGTTTTTTTTCCTAGCATGCCATCAAGCATACTAGCGCGAGCTACAGTATGCCTTTCTTTTATTTTTTGGCGCTGTACTCACAGTTTAATCCTGTAGTGAAGTTTCAGACTCCCCGCGGGGAATGGGCGTTCCTATGCAGAGGTAAGATGATTGACGGCTGGCTATGGCGCGTCACGCTTCCCGAAAATAGCCGAAATAGGACTTGCCTCTTCACGGCGCCTGCGCAGTCAGCTCCTAGTCTGTGCACAGGCGCCGTATAGCGCCGTGAAGAGGCAAGTCCTATTTCGGCTATTTTCAGGAAGCGTGATGCGCCATAGCCAGCCGTCAATCATCTTCCCTCTGCATAGGAACGCCCATTCCCCGCGGGGAGTCTGAAACTTCACTACGGCAGTAAACTGTGAGTACGGCGCAAAAAAATTAAATAAAGGCGTACTGTAGCTTACGCTACTATGCTAGATTTGATGGTAGAAACTTGGTTTTTAGGGTGAACCACCGCTTTAAGTCTTGCCACAGATTCTCAATTGGATTTAGGTCTGGACTTTGACTGGGCTTCTGGTGGTCAGGAGGTCCGACCCCCAAAAAAAACAGCAGCTACACATACTGCATCTGCTGGCTTTTAATAAAAGTACACTTACTTGCCCTGGAGTCCAGCGATTTCGGTACTGCAGCTGTTTTTATCAGCTGTCGGGGGCTGTCGCCGCCGCCATTGCAGATAAGGGTACCAGGCAGTGTAGCTTTACGGCTTCACGCCAGGAACCCTACTGAGCATGCGCAAGGCCTACTGGCCCGGCGACAGGGGGAGGAGGAGGGAGCCCCAGCCGCAACGTCAATATCCGCGGCTGAGACTCCCGGAAGTGGGAAAGAGATAACATTGTGATCAATGAACTTGTTGCAGGAAAAACAAAACACATTGCATCTTACAGGGCTTGGCACCTACATCTTTTAACAGCTTCAATTGTCTATCAGCTTCTAATATTACCCACAGATCCAAGCTGGGGGGGTCCTAGGTCTTATCTTATGAGGGGGGGGGGGGGGGTTCACACTCCCTACTAAAGCAAACCTGTTGGGGGGGGGCTATATAAGCTGCCATTGCTGACCACCTCCTTCTGCAAATGCTAGTTCCCTGGATGTTATGTCGGCCCTGTATCAATGCTCTGCAACAAGTAAACAGATCATTCTTTAACTGCAAACATGGTTAAGGGCCCATTCACAGCATAAGAATTGGGTTGCACTGGGTAGCCAGCCTTGCCTAACACAGTTCCAGTCACCTCACTTTGGTGCATAAAGATGCATTAAATTTCATTGTGTTACATCTCCATAAAGTTAGAAAAAGAAAAAAAATTAAAGACTGTGATGAATTATGACAATAAATAGCACCATTCCTTCACAGTGCACACCAGTGGATGCTGTACAACAGGCATGTCCAAATTCCGGCCCACGTTCCAGTTTAGTACGGCCCCCCTGGTGATTTGGATATATATCTTTTCTGGCCCCCAGGGCCACAAAAAATATATACCATATTGATCGGCGCTGCATCGGAGGGGACAGGGAGGGGGGCAGGATGAGCGTCTTCCGATTACATACAGGAGAATCTCCCGTTTACTCATTGGGCTGCCATTGGATGACTGTTCTGTCTATCATAGGAGGTGGGACTTCGTATTAAAGAGGCCACCGGGTAAACATGAGATTCTCCTTTATGTAATCTGTTGGCGCGTTCATCCTGCCCCCTCCAAGGCTGCAGATGTGCATCGATCAGGCTGCACTAATGGCAACGGTGGGTCTGCATTCATGGCAACGGTGGGTCTGCATTCATGGCAATGGTAGGTCTGCATTCATGGCAATGGTGAGGCTGCAGCAGGACACTAATTAGGCTGCATTGATGGGCACTGACCCCTTATTTGCTTCACAGTTCTTTATTTAAAAAAAAAAAAAAAAAATCCTGAAACTTCCATCTTAAAGTGAAGGTGCGGGTTATACGCCGATAAATACGGTATATCCAAATAACACGCCCAAGCTCATCTCTTCACCACCCACAGCCACAAAGGCAAGAGAATTATTGTAGAGCAGCGTATTAGTGCTCGGACGAACACACTTAGACCAAATTTTAATGATTCAAAGAATGTCAGGCAAAATGGTCGGCCCTCACGCATATTCATTTCATCAAATCTGGCCCTCTGTACAACGTACAATGCTGGTTAATGGGCCCTAAAAATGTTGAAGTAAGAGGATCAGCATAACAGCACAGCAGCCGACACGTGTCAGCAGCCACAGTAGCCAGCGGCACAATTTTTTTTTTTTTATGGAAAAAATAAATAAAAAATAAACAAATCTAAAAGTTTTGAAGTAAGAGAGTCAGCATAAAAGCAGAGCAGCCAGAACGCGCCAGCCACCACAACAGCTGGCACGCATCGGCCATCACAGTGGTGCATATATGTCAGATACAAAAATGTAAAAAATAAAAATGCAATAACATTTTTTTACGTTTCTAAAGTAAGAGGGTCAGCATAACAGTACAGCAGCCGACTTGTGCCAGCCGCCACAACAGTGCATAGATGTCATAGACACAACATTTTTAAAATATAGAATAAAAAATGTAAAGTTTTGAAGTAAGAGAGTCAGCAGAGCATAGATGTCATAGACACAATTATTTTTTTTTAAATAGAATGAAAAAATAAAAGTTTTAAAGTAAAGAGTCAGCATAACAGCAGAGCAGCAGGCCTGTGTCAGCCGCCACACCTCAGCCGCCACACCTCAGCCGCCAGCACGCGTCAGCCACCACAGCAGTGCATAGATATCATAGACACAACATTTCTAAAAAATGTAATAAAAAATTGTTTTCAAAAAGTTTTAAAGTAAAATGGTAAGCATAACAGCACTGCAGCAGGCACAGAAGCTGCCAGGCATCAGCCACAGTAGTACATTGATATAGACACAAACTGGAATAAAAAAAAAAAAATTAAACCTTTTCAAAAAATGGGCCTTGCAAATCTAGGTCTGTGATTTCAATACACATCTGATAAAAGCTGAATGACTTCAGGATGGTCCGCTACTAATAAATGTACACTGACTGTTGAAGACCGCACCATCCAACCAGCATTCATAAAATAATTATGTCTTGGTTGAAATAAAATATAATATAAAATACCATACACAGTGCAAATGGTACAAATAACTTTTCAAATGGTAGCAGGGAGACTGGCAGGAAAATCCTGACAGACAATAGATTGTAAGCTCCTTCGATCTTAGGGATTGCATGGATTTACGCACTCAAAAAAAGTTGTGTAATATGTCAACACTATATAAATTTAAAAATACAAAATAAAAGATGTAATGAGTCGTTGGTCCATTGTAACAGCACCCATCCAAACCTCATAGCAGTTCCAGTGGACTGTACATCAGCCTACATTTGAACATTAGGGTAAGACAAAAGCACCACAACACCTAAATGTATACCCGGAAAATAAGTAAAAAAGAGAAGAAAGAGGGCAAGCAATAATTAGAAGAACACTATAACATCCTGTTTATACTCTAAGCACAGTAGCCTGAAAAAGTTTCAGAAAGCAAAAATGTCTGTGTAGCCCTCAGCAACCAATCAGCCCTCAGTAGGACCAGCGGTATAAAAAAAATGGGACCGATCCCTACAGACCACACTTTTCCTGCCTTCTAGTTCTACGTCAGACAACAGAGGTAACGAAGAGCTCACACTCTACTTGAAGACATGGCTTCCGTCATGGGAGGGAGCAGCCCAGCACTTCTCCGGACGGGACACTTGCGCTCACACTGCCCGATACGAGAGGAAGTGCTGCTTTTCCCAACACAATAACAGGACGCAGGAGAGGGGAGGACGAGGGGAAACGACAGCGGAGGATGAAATAAAGATAGGATGGAGGGTGGGGGCAGGGGTGTGAAGGGATGTCTGGAATTTTAGAAAAAAAAAAAAAAAAAGTCACTGCATTGGAGTTTAATAAATTGCAAAACGTAATGGAAAACTATTGTTATAGACAATCTCAATGTATTCTAGAACAGTTACCCAGCTCCAGAGTGTGCCATCACCCCAGTAACATCTTATTACAGTAACCCAGCTCCCGAGTGTCTTATTACCCCTGTAATATCTTATTACAATAACCCAACTCACGAGGGTCTTATTACCCGTGTAATATCTTATTACAATAACCCAACTCCCAAATGTCTTATTACCCCTGTAATATATTACAGTAACCTGGCTCCTGAGTGTCTTATTACCCCAGTAATATCTTATTACAGTAACCCAGCTCCTGAGTGTCTTATTACCCCAGTAATATCTTATTACAGTAACCCAGCTCCTGAGTGTCTTATTACCCCAGTAATATCTTATTACAGTAACCCAGCTCCTGAGTGTCTTATTACCCCTGTAATATCGTATTACAATAACCCAGCTCCCGAGTGTCTTATTACCCCTGTAATATCTTATTACAGTAACCCGGCTCCCGAGTGTCTTATTACCCCTGTAATATCTTATTACAATAACCCGACTCCTGAGTGTCTTATTACCCCTGTAATATCTTATTACAATAACCCAGCTCCCGAGTGTCTTATTACACCTGTAATATCTTATTACAGTAACCCAGCTCCCGAGTGTCTTATTACCCCTGTAATATCTTATTACAATAACCCAGCTCCTGAGTGTCTTATTACCCCTGTAATATCTTATTACAATAACCCAGCTCCCGAGTGTCTTATTACCCCTGTAATATCATATTACAGTAACCTGGCTCCTGTGTGTCTTATTACCCCTGTAATATCTTAGTACAATAACCCAGCTCCCGAGTGTCTTATTACCCCTGTAATATCTTATTACAGTAACCTGGCTGCTGAGTGTTCAAACACCCCATAACATCTTACTAAAGTAACACTGCACCTAAGTGTCTTATCACCCCTGTAACTTATTATTACAGTAACCCGGCTCCCAAGTGTCTTAATGCCCTCCAACATCTCATTAGAGTAAGCCAGGTCCTGAGTGTTTTATTATCCCTTAAACAACATATGACAGTGGCCCAGCGTCTAGCTGTCCTAGGATATACTTTAAATCGTATTACTGGGACTGAGCTCCTAATTGCCTTATTATCTCCCAATTCCCTGTTACAGTTTGGAAACAGACAGGAGAGCCGTGTGCGCCGGTTGTGCTGCCCAGCTGTCGGAACAGATGGCGAGACAGCGTGCAAGGATTTCAGATCAGTATAAGGGGGGGACAATTTGAATGAATTATTGTAATGTTATACCACAGACAAGAGAAGACGGCAATAGAAAGGGGGGAGGGGGGGGTAAAGAACAAAAGAACTTTCCATCTGCATGTGTTTGAATTTAAATAAAATAATTAATAATGCCCCTTCGTTCCCTTGGGTTGCAGTCATTAGCCGGCTCATAAGGAATACTTCAGTAATGAAGGAGCGGGGCATGACCACCCCTGTGTGTCCTTCACAGCTCGGCTCCTCTAATCTTTATCTTTTGTCTTATTTTATCTCTACGCCCCCTTTATGTTCAGTCTCTATTGTTCTATCACCTCTATTATCAGGAGACTCTACTACTTCCATACTTGTTATCACAATTTCGGCTGAAAAAGTTTAAACATCAACTTTTCTTGTGAGAACACAGAGGTGCCAACACTTACCAATCATTGCCAGGCACACCTTGACGGTGAGGGTCAGAAGAATTGTGGAATACCTAGCATGACCGGCACTGGGGGGCTGTCCTATATAATATAACCATTGCAATCATAATATGAAACAAATAATATTGTCCAGAAAAGAAAACCGCTAGTGGAAAATGCCCCTTACACTGGTGGCCAGTAAATTGCTGACTTATGCTGGCGGTCAGTGGGAAGGAGGCTCCTTACGCTGGCGGTCAGTGCGAAGGAGGCTCCTTACGCTGGCGGTCAGTGCGAAGGAGGCTCCTTACGCTGGCGGTCAGTGGGAAAGATGCTCCTTACGCTGGCGGTCAGTGGGAAGAATGCTCCTTACAATGGTGGTCAGTGGGAAGAATGCTCCTTACATTGGTGGTCAGTGGTGATCTTTGGGAAGAAAATGCCCATTACAATGGTGGTCAGTTAAGGAAGGGCCTCACTGTACGGGTGGTCAATAGGAAGAATGCTCTTTACAATGGTGGTCAAGAGGGAAGAATGTCACTTACATTGGAAGTCATTGAGAAGAAAGCTCCCTACATTGGTAGTCTGTGGGAAGAATGCTTCTTACATTAGTGGTCAGTGGATGAATGCCCCTTATGATGGTGGTCAATAGGAAAAATGCCCACCTTACTTTGGCGGTCAGGAGAAAGAATGCCCTTGGTAATCAATGCAAAGAATGCCTCCTTATTGCTTACTTATGAGAGAGTAAGAGAGTGCTCATCGCTCAAGGAACCTCCAGCAACTCTAGTGTTCCAAGAAACCCTGAATGAGAACGTCTGGAGTACATAATTTTTAGTAAATGTAACAAAGTTTCTAGAAACATTACACTGCACAATATGGTTTTAAGGAACATTAACATTTGCACTGCGGCACAGTGCCCCCTTTTCCCCCAATGCATTTCGACAGCAGCTTACAATTACACAGAACCAGAACACATGTGCCTGTGGTATGTGGAGTCCATTTTTTCATACATACTGTTTTATCGAACGTGCCGATTGAACGCACTATGCACTAACACATGAAGGTACGTGTGTGCGCCCAATGCATGGTGTGAAAGGGATCTATATCATTAGTATGTGTTCAGCTTTATACAAAAAAAATGTGAATTTATTTTTAGATTCTCTTCAAGCATTTAGAGCCCATGGGAAAGCACAAAGGCAAATATAGACGTCACTGACATGTAAACTATTGAGTTTCACAACCAGGGTTCCTCCAGAAGTTGTCAGGGGTTTCCCGAACAAGCAACGTCTTACTCCAAGATATGTAAACAGTGACACCAATTATCTCTACCATTTGTAAGGGGGGCCTTTTTCCTGCATAATGGAGGCCTTTCCTAACCTGGCCACTAATATATGGGGACCCTTTTCCCACTAACCTCCAGTCTAAAGTTACCTTCCCCCATGTACCAGCACTGTAAGGGGGCGCATCAAGGACCACCGACATTAAGGGGGAGCTTCACCGGTGCCAGCATCAGGAGGCACCTTACCAACTAAAAGCATCAGGGGGCACCTCACTGACCACCAATCTAAGGGGTCACTTCAATGACCACCAGTCTAAGGAGGCACCTTACCGACCACCAGTCTAAGGGGGAAACCTCACTGACCACATATGTAAGGGGGCACCTCACTGACTACAAATGTAAGGGGGCACCTCACTGACTACAAATGTAAGGGGGCACCTCACTGACCACCAATGTAAGGGGGCACCTCACTGACCACCAATGTAAGGGGGCACCTCACTGACCACCAATGTAAGGGGGCACCTTACTGACTACCAATGTAAAGGGGCACTTTAATGGCCATCAGTCTAAAGGGGCACCTCAATGGCCATCAGTCTAAAGGGGCACCTCAATGGCCACCAGTCTAAAGGGGCACCTCAATGGCCACCAGTCTAAAGGGGCACCTCAATGGCCACCAGTCTAAAGGGGCACCTCAATGGCCACCAGTCTAAAGGGGCACCTCACTGGCCACCAGTCTAAAGGGGCACCTCAATGGCCACCAGTCTAAAGGGGCACCTCAATGGCCACCAGTCTAAAGGGGCACCTCAATGGCCACCAGTCTAAAGGGGCACCTCAATGGCCATCAGTCTAAGGGAGCAACTCATTGACCATCAATTTAAGGGGGCACCTCAATGACCACCACCACCAGTCTAATGCCCCGTACGTACGATCGGAAACTCCAACAAGAAAAGTCTGGTGTGAGCTTTTGGATGGAAATTCCGACCATGTGTAGGCCCCATCGGACTTTTGCTGTCGGAATTTCCGCCAACAAAAGATTGAGAGCAGGTTCTCTATTTTTCAGACGGAAGAAAATCCTATCAGAACATCCACTAGTCTATATGCCATTCCAATGTGCAAAAAAACACGCATGCTCAGAATCGAGCAGAAGAGCCGAACTGCCTATTGAACTTCATTGATCTCGGCTCGTCATACGTCTTGTACGTCACGTGTTCTTGACGGTTGGAATTTCCGACAAGATTTGTGTGACCGCGTGTATGCAACACAAGTTTGAGCCAACGTTAAGTCAAAAACAATATCCACAGTTATCTTGTCGGAATTTTCGATCGTGTGTACGCGGCATTAGGGGGAACCTCCATGACCAGCACTGTAAGTAGGCACTTTACCAACCACCAGTCTAAGGAGGCACCTCACATGATACCACCAATGTAAGGAGGCACCTCACATGATACCACCAATGCAAGGATCCACTTTTCAGCTATCCCCCCCTTGTAAACTCTCTCCATCGACTACTAATGGGAGGGACACTACAATTGTCACTGCCTCTCCTTTATGCCCATTATTAGTACTTGTTCCATTTCATTATAATTACTGAATAGAGTTTTGCCTTATAAAACAGCCCCGGGTGTCAAGTACACCAAGTACTGCATGTTCCCTTTTCTGTATTCTCAGGCATAGTCATCATTAGCGGGGATCCCCGAGAACTTAGAAAGTTATTTTCAGGGTGATATTCCACAATGTTCACAAGGTTAAGAAATCCTGATTTACAAAAGAACCTGAAACATCAAGAAATGGAAGCCACCCTCTGCTATAGAGGGGCCCCGGTGTTCACACATCACTGCCGATACTCACCTGGAGTATGGAATACTCTGCATCGGCATATCAGTGCATACAGGTTGTGGGTGAGATCAGTGTATATAGATTGTGGATGAGATCAGTGTATATAGATCGGGATATCAGTGTATATAGATCGGGATATCAGTGTATATAGATCGGGATATCAGTGTATATAGATCGTGGATGAGATCGGTGTATATAGATCAGGATATCAGTGTATATGGATCGGGATATCAGTGTATATAGATCGGGATATCAGTGTATATAGATCGGGTTATCAGTGTAAATAGATCGGGATATCAGTGTATATAGATCAGGATATCAGTGTATATAGCTTGTGGATGAGATCAGTGTATATAGATCGGGTTATCAGTGTATATAGATTGTGGATGAGATCAGTGTATATAGATTGTGGATGAGATCAGTGTATATAGATTGTGGATGAGATCAGTGTATATAGATCGGGATATCAGTGTATATAGATCGGGATAGCATTGTATATAGATTGTGGATGAGATCAGTGTATATAGATTGTGGATGAGATCAGTGTATATAGATCAGGATATCAGTGTATATAGATCGTGGATGAGATCGGTGTATATAGATCAGGATATCAGTGTATATAGATCGGGATATCAGTGTATATAGATCGGGATATCAGTGTATATAGATCGGGATATCAGTGTATACAGATCAGGATATCAGTGTATACAGATCAGGATATCAGTGTATATAGATCGGGATATCAGTGTATATAGATCGGGATATCAGTGTATACAGATCGGGATATCAGTGTATACAGATCAGGATATCAGTGTATACAGATCAGGATATCAGTGTATATAGATCGGGATATCAGTGTATATAGATCGGGATATCAGTGTATACAGATCGGGATATCAGTGTATACAGATCGGGATATCAGTGTATATAGATCGTGGATGAGATCGGTGTATATAGATCGGGATATCAGTGTATATAGATCGGGATATCAGTGTATATAGATCGGGATATCAGTGTATATAGATCGGGATATCAGTGTATATAGATCGGGATATCAGTGTATACAGATCGGGATATCAGTGTATACAGATCAGGATATCAGTGTATACAGATCAGGATATCAGTGTATACAGATCAGGATATCAGTGTATACAGATTGATGGATGAGATCGGTGTATATAGATCGGGATAGCAGTGTATATAGATTGTGGATGAGATCGGTGTATACAGATCGGGATATCAGTGTATACAGATCGGGATATCAGTGTATACAGATCAGGATATCAGTGTATACAGATTGATGGATGTGGGTAGAACATTCAGGAAGTGGATATTTGTGGAGACACTGCTATAGGTTGTCACCCTCCCAGGAAATCAGGAGCTCTCCATAGGACTATGCCCTGTCTATCTGCACTATTACACTACAATGAGGACTATTTGCATGCTCCTTTGTCCAGGGACGGACTCCATACAATGACTGGAAAAATAATAATAACACATTGTGCAGCACACCTGTCCCCTCCCCCCACACCTGTCACCCCCCGGTCACGTGGTACTCGGCTCACCTGTTAATCTTCTGGGCGAAGGCTCGGCGCTCCGCTGCCATGGCCGCTATTCCAGCGCCGAACGTACCGGCTGGAGGGGACTGTCCGGAGCCCGGGAAACCAGCCCGACAGCGACACCTTCAGCCCGCCCCATGTCCGCCCACACTCCGCCCGGTCCGGTGCGTGGAGCCAGAGCAAGTCTCTGGAGTATCCCTGTTCCCACTCACTGGCGGCATCTTGTGGTCATGTGGAGTACTGCAAGGCCGGCACAGTGCCTTGTACAGAGGCGACATGGAGCGGTTATCTGCGGTACTGCGATGTTATAGATTGGGGTGTACTCTGGTGGCACCGTGTGGTCATATTTAGTACTACAATACTACTAATTCTAGAACAAAGGTTCTAAATCCAATACCCCCAAAAAAAGTAATAAATCCCAGTTAACTAATCCTGGTAGAGGAAGGGACATTCTTCACTGCAGCCCACAGGAAGCGACTGTCTCAGGAACTATCAGAATCTCCAGAACTACATGAATCTCCAGAACTACCAGAATCTCCAGAACTATCAGAATCTCCGGAACTTCCAGAATCTGAGAAACTATCAGAATCTCCGGAACTACCAGAATCTCCAGAACTATGAAAATCTCAGAAATATCAGAATCTCAGGAACTATCAGAATCTCTGAAAACTATCAGAATTTTCGGAAATATCAGAATCTCTGGAACCATCTGAATCTCTGGACTGGAACCATTAGAATCTCCAGGAACTATCAGAATCTCCGGAACCATCAGAATCTCAGAGCCATCAAAATCTCTGAACCATCAGAATCTCAGAGCCATCAAAATCTCTGAACCATCAGAATCTCTGAACCAATAGAATCTCCGGAACTATCAGAATCTCCAGAACTTTTAGAATCTCTGAACCATCAGAATCTCCAGAAATATCAGAATCTCCAGAATTATCAGAATCTCCAGAACTATCAGAATTTCCGAAATATCAGAATCTCCGGAACTCTCAGAATCTCCGGAACCATCAGAATCTCCGGAACCATCAGAATCTCCGGAACCATCAGAAACTCCAGAAATGTCAGAATCTCCGCAACCATTGGAATCTCCGAAACTGTCAAAATCTCCAGAACTGTCAACCAGTCAGGAAACAGCACTGTCACTATGAATTGGAAAGGTGGTGCTGGGGAGAAAGAACTGTCCAACCAGGGCCGATCCTAGGCAGGGTGCACAGTTGCTTTGCACCCGGGAGCCTGCAGAGGTGGGGGCACCGAAGTGGCAGAGTTTTCCCCTCCCTCCTTCCCTCCTTCTCTCCTTGTTTGTGTCTGTCCAGAACTAGTGTTCTGAGCAGAGGTGTGTGTTCGTCCAGAACTGATGTGTCTCTGACCATCTTCTGTACTATGTCTGTAGTCTCTGACCATCTCCTTTACTACGTCTGCAGTCTCCGACTGTCTCCTGTATCCCCCCCTCCAAGTCCCAATAAAGTACTCTGCTTCTCTTCCTGTATTTTGTTTATTGTTAAGAGATCCCAGGGTAATGAAGATTTCGTGGGGGAGCATCTCTGTGGTTGAGTCATTGCCATAGAAACATTTGTAATGGGGAGGAGTTAGTAAAATGACGACGCCCATGTGGGGGCGCCAGAAATATTTCTGCACCCTGGCGCCTGTGACCCTAGGATCGGCCCTGTGTCCAACACCCAAAAAATATAAAGAATAAGTCCCAGTTAACTAATCCTGGTAGAAGATAGCTAAGAAGAAGGCACATTCTTCACTGCAGCCCACAGGAAGTGACTGTCTCCGGAACTATCAGAATTCCCAGAACTACCATAATTTACTGAACTTTCAGAATCTCCATAACTATGAAAATCTCCGGAACTGTCAGAATCTCCGAAATCTCAGAGTTTTTTGAACTACCAGAATCTCTGGAACCGCCAGAATCCCCGAAACCATGAGAATCTCCAGAATCATGAGAATCTCCGGAACCATGAGAATCTCCAGAACCATGAGAATCTCCGGAACCATGAGAATCTCTGGAACCATGAGAATCTCTGGAACCATCAGAATCTCTGGAACCATCAGAATCTCTGGAACCATCAGAATCTAGAGAACCATGAGAATCTCCGGAACCATGAGAATCTCTGGAACCATCAGAATCTCCAGAACTGTCAACCAGTCAGGGAACAGCACCGTCACTATGAATTGGAAATCTGGTGCTGGGGAGAAGAAAGTGTGGGGTGTACTCTTCATCCCCCAATTTATCATTCCCCCTTTTCTCCCTTTGGACATTCCAGATCTTGCTAGCAGTGACATTGACACCACTGGCATGGAAATAGGGCGCCATCAGGGCATTCCTGCCTACCAGCCCAGTTGTCCCCCTCCAGTGTCCTCCTTTCTGCTCCTCCCAATCACAGTGCTGATCAGTGACCCTGGCTGTGTCCGTTGTCACCCTCTTCTGCAAGTGGCAGCTTCCTCTAGCTGTTGTCAGCATGTGGTTGAATGTAATCTCCATCCCCAAAACGAATGAGCCCTAAAACACGGGTCACCAAACACATTACATTCTTTCTATAGAAATCTTGGTCAATCTACTTTAGATTGATCAAATTACAATAATATAGAGACCTATATAATCTATTCAATCAACTGGTATCCAATCATGCACTTCATAATAGATGTACAATCAGATTGTAACATGTGTGGTGAGCTTAGGCCTAACCTGGCCTGAACTATTTTTTAACAGTGTGGGCACCTGTATTAAAGTGGAGTTCCAACAAAAAGTGGAAGTTCTGCTTTAAGGACTCCTCACTAGGGTGCCCACGTGTCCCGGATTGCCCGGGACTGTCCCGCAATAGACATGTCTGTCCCGGGTCCCGGGCAGCTTCATTCCGGGACAATACAATGTCCCGGAATAAAATAGAGGACACAGTCACCCCCTACTAACTAATAACTACATTTCCGGAACTGGTTGCTAGGGCCAGCGCTGCCTGACGTCTAGCAACCAGTGACAATTTACTCTCAGACAGTGAGACTGGGAGCGAGGCCTGCGCCTAGTGCAGCACTGCTGTCCCCACCCACCTCGGCACCTCCTCCTTCTTTGGCACCCAGCGGCAAGCAGCAGGGACTGGTGTGATCTTCACTCTCCAGTTAGTGACGCCACTCCTTTCATTCTATGCACACGGCTCATGCAGAGGGAGTGACAGCAGCACTGCATCTGGTGGCAGGCTATGGGTGGCAAGCGGCACTGCATCTGGTGGCAAGTGGCATATTCACCTGACAAATAACCCGCCGCCAAATACCCCATCAACCCCGAGAGTACATTTTCCCCCGCCCCCCCCCCTCACTTTTTTGGGGGGAAGGTGAGAGAGGGGGTGTGTCCCTGAATGGCAGTTTGGAAATGCGGTCACCCTACTCCTCACCCCCCTTACATGCCACATTTGGCATGTAATTTTTTTTTGGGGGGGGGGGGAGTGGGTACTTAGTTTTGACAGGTATCCAGCTCCCACTTCCGCTCGGGCCGCCTCCTTGCAATGTTCTGGGACACATCACAGGTCCCGGAAGATTGCCCAGCCATTAAGGAGGCGCAACGCGTTTTGTACAGTGTGCACCTAGCTGTGAAGCTGCAAGCTGTCACAGCCGGGTGCCCACACTTGAGATGCCGGGGAGAGGCAAGGGAGAGGAGCGAGGGTTCGGGCGGCCGCATCACTGGATCGTTGGACAGGTGAGTGTCTGTTTATTAAAAGTCAGCAGATACACTGCTTGGCCTGCTGGGAGAGCCTATTTATTTGGGTGAGGTCAGGAGATCGGGGTTCTGTGCCACCTGGACGGCTGTCTGGGTGGACGTGTGTTGTTCTGCCCGGGCTTCTAGGCCAGAGTTTGGGCCTATCCCGGGCACATCTGGCTGCTAGGCTGTCTGAGAGCCTATCCAGCAAGAGAGCAGCGTAGGGTTCGGATTGCGGCCTGCAGTCCAACCAGAAGTGACGGTTCTACCGGCCGGAGAATCTGTCATGGTCGGAGGTAGAGGGGAAGCTGTCGCCACTAAGGGACCAACCACCTTATTACCAGGGACCACCATGAGTAGCTGAAACAAGTACCGGAGCATTATTCTCACCAACCGGGGATGGTGAAGAATTGGGAAACATCAGCAGGTGCCAAGTCAGGGACCCAGCCAGCGGTGATGACGTGTGAGGAGTATCTGGAGAGCCAAGCTAGGGACCCAGCAGGGAAGCGGGGTGACGCTTGAGGAAGATACTAAAGTAAGAAGATTAGAAGAGCTCACGGGATTCAGTGGCAGCAAATCAGCAAGTCTAGTAAGAGAGACTGGGAGCTCAGTGGGCTGAGAATCTACAAGAAGTGACTCTATAAAAGTTAAGGAGTTTGTTACAATTTGTGTTAGGAACTGTTCTTAGACTGTTGTCATAGGAGACAGCGCTGGATGCCTTTCCCTGCATGGCTGTCTACCTGTAGAAGTCTCAGAGTTTGCTAATTGACATTGCAACTACCTAAGGGTGTCCTGGCCCTAACCCTCTCTCCCACTGTTCTGTTCAAGAGAAAATAAAATCTCTTTGCATTCAAGAAGTGTCTGGCGCCCATGAATCTACCTCACATTACACCCACTATGGGCCAGATTCTCAGAGACTTACGTCGGCGTATCAGTAGATACGCCGTCGTAAGTCCGAATCTGCGCCGTCGTAAATGTAAGCGTATTCTGGAAACCAGATACGCTTAAATTAGGCTAAGATACGAGCGGTGTAAGTCTCCTACGCCGTAGTATCTTAGGGTGCATATTTACGCTGGCCACTAGGTGGCGCTTCCGTTGAGTTCGGCGTAGAATATGCAAATGACTAGATACGCCGATTCACGAACGTACGTGCGCACGTCGCAATTAGTTACGCTGTTTACGTTAGAGATACGCCGGCGTAAAGATAAAGCTGGTCTCTAGGTGGCGCATCCCATGCAAAGTATGGACGTCGGAACAAGCAAATCTTTTTACGTTGTTTGTGTAAGTCGTACGCGAATAGGGCTGTGCGTAAATTACGTTCACGTCACGGGCATTGAGCCGACGTATCTTTGGGCGTAAATACGACGTGATACTGAGCATGCGTGCGCATGCGCCGTTCGTTCGGCCATGCATCTAATGGGGTCAAGCCTCATTTAAATACAACACGCCCCCTACAGCCTACTTTGAATTACGCCGGCCCATTTACGCTACGCCGCCGTAACTTAGGAGGCAAGTGCTTTGAGAATACAGCACTTGCCTCTCTAAGTTGCGGCGGCGTATCGTAAATACGGTACGCTACGCCCGCGCAACGTAGATCGGCCGTACCTGAATCTAGTCCTATGACTCTATATGGAAGGATGTCAGCTGTCCCTGGTTCTGGAGGTTCTCATTAGACAAAAAAAAAAAAAAAACGTCAATAAGCATAGTAAAAACCACTGCAAAAATGCTCAAAAGCAAACTGCATAGGTGTGAATAAAGCGAAAGGCTCTATTCACACCAATGCATTTTTTCATGCTTTTTGCAGAAATGCAGGAGATGTTTTTTAACATGGGTTCCTACGGAACACGTTCTCAATAATGCATTTTTGTGCCTCTGCGTTTTTGGTAAGGGTCAGGTACCTTTTTTAACCACAAAACGCTGCTTTTTCTGCTTTTCTGGTTCAATAGACTTCAATGGAGACGCTGCAGAAAAGCATGTAGTGCGTTTTTTTGGGCGTTTTTGACGGGTTTTGCCTTATTTAATTTGCCCAACAACAAACTGGCCTAATAAAATTAAAGTAAAAATGCAAAATGCATGAAAACGTGTGTCAGAAAACGTGGAAAGCACAGTAAAAAGCACGGTAGAAATGCTCAGGTTCACACTGACAACAGGTTCCTGCACAGTTGTCTATGGAAATCGCACCCTGAAGTCGCCAAAAGTAGTACAGAAACTACTTTTGAGAAATTTGCCTGCAATTTCCGCCGATTTGGCATGCCATTTGACATGTCAAATCACATGCCAAATCGCTCCAATGTGAACCAGGGCTGAAGCCTGTTTTGTGTTTAAAAAAGTCCCTAACCCTTTCCAAAAACGCAGCGGCTAAAAAAAAAAAAGCATAGATGTTAACGTGTCCCATAGGAAACCATGTTAACCACTTAAGACCCGGACCAAAATGCAGGTAAAAGACCAGGCCCCTTTTTGCGATTCGGCACTGCGTCGCTTTAACTGACAATTGCGCGGTCGTGCGACGTGGCTCCCAAACAAAATTGGCATCTTTTTCTTCCCACAAATAGAGCTTTCTTTTAGTGGTATTTGATCACCTCTGCGTTTTTCATTTTTTGCGCTATAAACAAAAATAGAGCGACAATTTTGAAAAAAATGCAATATTTTTTACTTTTTGCTATAAAAAATATCCCCCAAAAACATATATAACATTTTTATTTTTTCCTCAGTTTAGGCCGATACGTATTCTTCTACCTATTTGTGGAAAAAAAAATCGCAATAAGCGTTTATCGATTGGTTTGCGCAAAATTTATAGCGTTTACAAAATAGGGGATAGTTTTATTGCATTTTTATAAAAAAAAAATTATTTTACTACTAATGGTGGCGATTAGCGATTTTTTTTCGTGACTGTGACATAATGGCGGACACTTCGGACAATTTTGACACATTTTTGGGACCATTGTCATTTTCACAGCAAAAAATGCATTTAAAATCCATTGGGGCAGATTCAAATAGAAATAGATCAGCGCAGCGTATCAGAGATACGCTATGCCGCTGTAACTTACTTTTGGCTGGTTCGAATCCTGAAGAATTTGCGCCATAAGTTACAGCGGCGTAGTGTATCTCTGGCGGCGGAATTCAAATCGGCGATTAGGGGGCGTGTTTCATTTAAATGAAGCGCGTCCCCGCGCCGAATGAACTGCACATGCTCCGTTTCTAAATTTCCCGCCGTGCAAGGACGTCATTTTTTTAAACTTAGACGTGACTTACGTCCATCCCGATTCACGGTCGACTTATGCAAAAAAAAGAAAAAATTCAAATTTCGACACGGGAACGACGGCCATACTTAACATGGCAAATCTAACTATACGCCGCAAAAAAGCAGCTTTAACAATACGCCGGAAAAAGCCGACTAGAGACGACGTAAGAGAATGCGACGGCCACGCGTATGTTCGTGGATCGTCGGAAATAGCTAATTTGCATACCCAACGCGGAAAACGACGTGAACGCCACCCAGCGGACGCCGAAGTATTGCATCTTAGATCCGAAAGGCGTACGAGATCGTATACCTGTCGGATCTAACCCAGATGCCGTCGTATCTTGGTTTGAGGATTCAAACCAAAGATACGACGCAGGTAATTTGAAAGTACGCCGGCGTATCAGTAGATACGCCGGCGTACTCTGTCTGTGGATCTGCCCCAGTGTTTATTGTGAAAATGACAGTTGCAGTTTGGGAGTTAACCACAAGGGGGCGCTGAAGGGGTTATGTGTTCCCTAAAGTGTGTTTACAACTGTAGGGGGGTGTGGCTGTAGGTCTGACGCCATTGATTGTGCGTCCCTATATTAGGGAACACACAATTGATGACAGCGCCACAGTGAAGAACGGGGAAGCTGTGTTTACACGCGTCTCTCCCCGTTCTTCAGCTCCGGGGACCGATCGCGTAACTGTAGCGGCGATCGGGTCCGCGAGTCCCGCGGCCGAGGTCGCGGAGCTTTGGACCGGGTCACGGGAGCGCGCCCGCGACCCACCGCTGGGCTTTATACAATCACGTACAGGTACGTGATTGTGCCCAGCGGTGCCATTCTGCCGACGTATATCGTCGTTAGGCGGTCCTTAAGTGGTTAAATAAACTTTTGTGCGATTCTGTAAAAAGCACCAAAAAAATGCATAGGTGTTAACCAGGCCTAAAGAAAGGCAGAACTAAGGCATGCTGTGAATGATAACTGTCACAGTTGCTTGTGCTCTCAACTGCATTGTCAAGCCATCAAATGGCTGGTGTCATAACTGAGGGCCAATGAAACCTGCAGAGCTGGAGGTGTGCCTCTGTGTGTCTGTGTAAATCCTGGAAGTAAACAGGCAGCAGCTTCAGCTGCCCACAGTTAAAATGGATGCAGCTAGACTCAGAGGAGGGAGAATTCTGTAGCATATTTGGCAAGTACAGAATCACAGTATATATAAAATAATATGCAAAGTGGTTGGAGGGAAGCTTCAGAATGGCAAAGATGATTTTATTACAAATTATGTAAGCAGACTGCAGTTCCTCTTTAATCTTTAGATCAAGCCCTGTGTCCCCCCCATGGAGTCCCCTTGGATCCTATGCCAGACTGTGCATGCATGGCGATTAAGCCCAACCTCTCCCATCATTAAGCCACACCCCATTATTCAAATGCCAGAACTTGTACCTCCCACTGAACTTGTGGCAGTTGACAATTCAACCGGTGTATTAATTTTCTGCAGCAGCAGGTAAGAGCGGAGGACGTCACCCAAAGGGACCCCAGGGGTGGTAAGGCCTGACATGGCGGGACATGCTTGATCTGTTGTATCCTCATTGTACCATATTTGTGTACCGTGGTGTCACGGTGTAACAGGAAATAGTAGTTACCAGGGTAATGCGAATAGACAACGCTAATAATGACTATAAGGCCTGATCACCTGAGCTCCAGATATATTCTACTGCAATTGTGGGTCTTGCCAAGTGCAGTACAAGGATATCTGTATGGCGGTCAAGAGCGTGCAATCTGTCAGGTGTTTATCGCTCGATGACTTCCTGTCCCAGTGACACCCACACTGGCTCATTTCCTGTCCTGGTGTCACTGGGGGAGGATGTTGTCTTTTAATATGTAATAACGTATCTACATTGTATGTTTATCTCTATAGATACTGTGGTCTTCAGCCATTAGATAAATGTCCAAAAACCTGCGGTTGTCACAGTACTTATTGTAAAGACACCTTGTTATTACATTCACAGCGTAATGGGCAATGCAGATCACTTTGTACTTAAATAATTTATTTTCATACGCAGGTATTAGGACAAGATGTAGTTGCTCGGCCTAGGCAGGGCCGTCTTTTCTCATGGGCATTCTGGGAAGTTGCCCGGGGGCCCACTTGCCCAGGGGCCTCACTTGCCTGGGGGGCTAAGAGAAGGGGCGCCAAAGCTGTGGCACACTGCACACCGCTCACTCGACTGCACTGGTTGCTAGAATCGCCAGCCGCCCAGCTCCTAGCAACCAGTGACGTCAGAGGCCGCGGCCATCCCAGCATTCAGAGCGCACCACGGCCACCCCAGCATTCAGAGCATGCCGCCCCAGCATTCAGAGTGTGCCGCGGCCGCCCCAGGATTCAGAGCACGCCGCCTTCGCGGATAGAAAACTAGCTCCACCCACCTCTGCCATCTTCAGACTTAGCGTGGCTCAGAGGGAGCGGGCAGCGGAGCACTTCTGAGAAGAGCTGCCTGACTGAGCCTGTCCTGAGCCTGCCTTGCTGTGAGTGTGAGTGACTGTACTGCACCTGACCTGACCCTCGGCCTCACCCTGTAAGTAATTTGCTGTGCCATTCAAACACAGCCACTGTGCCATTCAAACACAGCCACTATGCCATACAAACGCAGCCATTGTGCGTGATTGTGTAGACCCCAGTGCATAGTATTGCCCGAGGGCCTATAATGATCTTAAGATGGCGCTGGGCCTAGGTGGTTTCCATAGAAACCAGACCCCTACACAGAAATCTAACATTTTTTCCTGATACACTGGTATCTGACTGTTGTCCACTGTAACTGCTGGGCCTGGGAGCAACCAGACCACTACATAACCACCTGCAGTTTCTTCTGACTACACAGGCATTAGGAGGACATGGCCTACTTCACAGTAACTGCTGGTTCTAGGTGGTTTCCATAGGAACCAGACCCCCTACACAGAAATCGGCCATTACTTCTAACAACACCGGTTTCTGACGGTGCCCCTTATCGGCTGCTCGGCCTGGGTGGTTACCATAGCAACCAGACCCCCTAAATAGCAATCTGCCATTACTTTTGACAAAACCAGTATATGACTGTGCTCCTTGGTAACTGCTTGGCCTAGGTGGTTTCCATAGCAACCATACCCCTTATGCAGCAATCTGCCATTACTTTTAAAAACATTGGTATCTGACTATTCTCCACAGTAATTGCTCGGCCTGGGTGGTTTCCATAGCAACCAGACACCTACATAGCAATCTGCCATTACTTCTGACAACACCGTATCTGACTGTGCCCCACAATAACTGATTGGCCTGGGTGGTTTCCATAGCAACCAGACCTCTACATAGCAATCTGCCATTACTTCTGACAACACCGTATCTGACTGTGCCCCACTGTAACTGTTGGGCCTAGGTGGTTTCTATAGCAACCAGACCTCTACATAGCAATCTGCCATTACTTCTGACAACACTGTATCTGTTGGGCCTAGGTGGTTTCTATAGCAACCAGACGCCCTAAACAGCAATCTGCTATTACTTCTAACAACACCAGTATCTGAATATTCCCCACGGTAACTGCTAGGCCTAGGTGGTTTCCATAGCAACCAGACCCCTTATGCAGCAATCTGCCATTACTTCTAAAAACAATGGCCCGGATTCAAGTGGCAATTGCGCCTGTGTAACCATAGGTTACACAGCGCAATTGCTTACTTGCCCCGGCGTTACGAATGCTCCTGATTCAGGAACATTGTAACGCCGACTGCAGCCTAAAATCTGCGTGGCATAAGGCTCTTATGCCACGCATATCTTAGGCTGCATTCTAGCAATGACCGCTAGGGGGCGCTCCCATTGTGCTCAGTGTATAGTATGCAAATTGCATACTAACACCGATTCACAATGTTGCGCGAGCCCTGCCTACGCAATTTACGTTGTTTGCGTACGGCGTGTTTAGCGTAAGGCTGCCCCTTCTAATAGCAGGGGCAGCCAATGCTAAAGTATACCCGTCGTTCCCGCGTCGCGACGTTCAAATTTTACGTAATTTGCGTAAGTGATTCGTGAATGGCGCTGGACGCCATTCACGTTCACTTTGAAGCAAGTGACGTCCTTGCGACGTCATTTGCCGCAATGCACGTCGGGAAATTTTCCCGACGGAGCATGCGCTCTACGCTCGGCGCGGGGGCGCGCCTAATTTAAATGATTCCCGCCCCCTACGCAAATAAGGGGCAAGTCTACCTGAATCCGGGCCACTGGTATTTGACTATGCCCCACAATAACTGCTCAGCCTGGGTGGTTTCCATAGCAACCAGACACCTACAGAGCAATCTGCCATTGCTTCTGACAACACCGTATCTAACTGTGCCCCACTTAACTGTTGGGCCTAGGTGGTTTCCATAGCAACCAGAGGTGGGTACTGAGTAGAATTATAGGGGTCTTCTCCATGGTCCCACTGTATCTAAGATTGTAGCCACCCTTTATAAGGTGGTCTCTGGTTACCAGAGCCCCCCTTACATCAGAGTTCCCCCTTAGATCACGATCTGTAGCATTCTCCTTTACATAGGAGTTCTCTTTCACTGTAAGGGGGAATCCTGCAGACTCTGAGAAATATGTTTTTTTGACTTTTGTTTAGCTTAAACACATTGCTAATAGCACTAGCTACATGTTTCTAGTTTAAAGCGGGAGTTCAACCATTTATTTATTTTTTGCCCTTTTCCCCTTAGCTTCCTGCTCGTTTTGTCTAGGGGAATCGGCTAGTTGTTTTAAAATATGAGCAGTACTTACCCGTTTTCGAGATGCATCCTCTCCGTCGCTTCCGGGTATGGGTCTTCGGGAGCGGGCGTTCCTTCTTGATTGACAGTCTTCCGAGAGGCTTTCCGACGGTCGCATCCATCGCGTCACTAGTAGCCGAAAGAAGCCGAACGTCGGTGCGGCTCTATACTGCGCCTGCGCACCGACGTTCGGCATCTTTCGGAAAATCGTGACGCGATGGATGCGACCGTCGGAAGCCTCTCGGAAGACTGTCAATCAAGAAGGAACGCCCAGTCCCGCAGCCCATACCCGGAAGCGGCGGAGAAGATGCATCTCGTAAACGGGTAAGTACAGCTCATATTTTAAAACAACTAGCCGATTCCCCTAGACAAAACGAGCATCCATCTAAGGGGAAAAAGTGTTCTCTATGGGTGAACCTCCGCTTTAAATGTTAACATTTGCACTGTTTTAGCACTGAAAACAGCCATTGTAGTACTTTTTTGCAATGTTAGTACAAAATGTAGCTCTGCCAGTAAATTTTATGGTTTTTGACAGTAAAAAATTTGTGGCGTTCGTAAGTTTTGGCGTCCAGTCAGTAAATACAGCTTCGGGGGGGGATTTGGCAACACTGGTAGAGAATGTATGAATTTGTAGACTAAGGCAGGGTTTGACAAATTTGCTTGGAATCTAGGAGCCAGCTAAAAAAGTTAGGAACCAGAAAACGCGCCCCATCCCGCCAAGCTCGCGCGCAGAGGCGAACGCATACGTGAGTAGCGCCCGCATATGTAAACGGTAATCAAACCACACATGTGAGGTATCGCCGCGATTGGTAGATTGAGAGCAATAATTCTAGCCCTAGACCTCCTCTGTAACTCAAAACATGCAACCTGTATACATTTTTAAACGTCGCCTATGGAGATTTTAAAGGGTAAAAGTTTGTCGCCATTCCACGAGCAGACGCAATTTTGAAGTGTGACATGTTGGGTATCAATTTACTCGGCGTAAAAAATTATCTTTCACAATATAAAAAAAAATTGGGCTAACTTTACTGTTGTCTTATTTTTTAATTAAAAAAAGTGTATTTTTTCCCAAAAAAGTGCGCTTGTAAGACCGCTGCGCAAATACGGTGTGACAGAAAGTATTGCAACAACCGCCATTTTATTTTCTAGGGTGTTAAAATAAAAAATATATATATATAATGTTTGGGAGTTCTAATTATAGGGAAGTAGAATGGCAGTGAAAACAGTGAAAAACACGTTAAAACTTCTGTTTTACTTGTAATGCCAACGGCCACCACAAGATGGCGTCAGATCACAGAAGGAAGCTTAGGTCTGCAGAAGGCCGCAAAGCCGCGGCCTCAAATACCGGTGGGCGCGGGCCCGCCGCGATCGCGCGGCGGGGGAGGTGGGGGCGCACGGAGACACAGGATCCGCAATTGCGCCCGGGCGCCCGGATTTGGATATTGTTTAGTGCCACGTTAAGTAGACCTTAAGTTTGAGTTGCCACCGAGTAGACAAAGACAAAAATAATTTAAAGTGGATGTAAACCCAATTCATGAAATTTGAGCTGGGCACATATATCTGCAGTGTTTTGTTATCTCTCTTCAATGGGTAATGCTAAGTCCTGTAACTCTCTCCTGAACGGTTCCTCTGTTATCAGCCTGATAACTCCTGACAAATTGTCGGACACAAGGACAAAGGCATAATGAGCTAGTATGCATAGCATACTAGCTCATTATGAATTACTTACCTCAGACTGAAGCCCCTGCAGTGGTCCTCGTCTCCCCCTCCGGCCGCCGTTATCTCTCCCGGGGCTTACTTCCGGGTATCGCGGCTCCGGTGCTGTGATTGGCTGGAGCCGCAATGACGTCACTGTCGCGCATGCACGCGGGAGCCGCCGTAACGGCACACGGACTGAAGCAATGGCACATAGGTGCCGTTGCTTCAGTTTGCCCCAGGGCGCATGTGCCATTGCTTCAGTTTGCCCCAGAGCACATGTGCCAATGACATCTGCACATGTAGTGGATGGGGAATATCTCCTAAACTGTGCAGGTTTAGGAGATATCCTGGGTAGCTACAGGTGAACCTTAATATAGGCTTACCTGTAGCATAAAGCATATGTAGCATAAAGTGGTTGTAAAGGGTTTACCACTTTAACACGATCTGAACTTTCTAAACAGTATATAAATGAAGACAGCTGATATACATGTAAAACCTATGTAGGGAGATTTTTTCATCTCAATGTATCATCTGAGGCTCTTCACTTCACTGGGTCTCTCTTTTTCATATCTCTCTCTTTCTCTATTTTTATCTCTCTATCGCTATCCCTCTTTTATTCTCTCTATTTTATTCTCTCTCTCTCTTTTAGTATTATTATCTCTCTCCTTTACTCTCTCTCCCTCTTTCTCTCCCTCTCTTTTATCCTCTCTCTCTATTATTCTCTCTCTCTCCCTCTGTTTTATTCTCTCTATCTCTCTCCTCTTTTTCTTTTATCTCTCCTTTATTATCTTTCCCTCTCTCTCTTTTATTCTCTCCTTTATTATCGTTCCCTCTCTCTCTCTTTTATTCTCTCTCTCTCCCTCTGTTTTATTCTCTCTATCTCTCTCCTCTTTTTCTTTTATCTCTCCATTATTATCTTTCCCCCTCTCTCTCTTTTATTCTCTCTCTCTCTCTCTCTCTCTCTCTCTCTCTCTCTCTCTCTCTCTCTCTCTCTTTTATTCTCTCTCTCTCTCGCTCCCTCTGTTTTACTCTCTCTCTCTCTCTCTCTCTCTCTCTCTCTGTTTTTCTCCCTCTCATATTTCCTTTCCCCCTCTCTCTATTATTGTCTCTCTCTCTTTCTCTTTTGCTCCCTCTCTTTTATTCTCTCTCTCTCTCTATTATTATCCCTCTCTAGTATCTCTCTCTTTTATTCTCTCTCTCTCTCTCTCTCTCTCTCTCTCTATTATATTATCCCTCTCAATTATTATCTCTCTATTTCATTCTCTCTCTCTTTTATTCTTGTGCTCTCTCTCTCTCTCTCTCTCTCTCTCTCTCTCTCTCTCTCTCTCTCTCTCTCTCTCTCTATGTATATGTATATATATATATATATATAATTATCTCTCTCTCGTTTTCTTTCACTCTGGTTTTTTACCTCAACGTCTCTTTCTCTTGTTTTCTTTCTCTCTCCCTTTCCCTCTCTCTCTCTATCTATCTCTCTTTTACTTTTTTTTCTCTCTCTCTCTTTTATTTATTCACTCTCCTCCCTCTCTCGATATCTATCTACCTATCTAATCTATCTATTTTCTCTCTTTCTTTCTTTTTTTCTCTCTCCTTTTTCCACCTTTCTCTCTCTTCGTCCCTCTTGGTATGCCCATATACACTTTTCTTGTTACACACAGGTGATAGGGTTGCATCCAGTGGTACATTAGCAAACCGTACTGTTTTACGTAAGAACAGTCCAAATAATCACTTTGACATATAATAAATAAATGAGCCATGCATGTATTTTGTTGGATTGCCAGCAGAGGGCAATGCTGCAATGTATGAAAGGCAATGACTTTGGAACACGTCTAACGGAAAGCAAAACATTTTTGTTTTGTCAAGGCCCTTTTCACAATGGGGCAGGGGGTGCGTCAGCGCTATTTTTAACGGTGCTTTACCGTCAATTTTGCGGCTCTATTCGGCCGCTAGTGGGCGCTTTTACCCCCCACTAGCGGCCGAGAAATGGTTAATACCACTGGAAAGCGGTATAGCCGCAGTGCCCATTGATTTCAATGTGCAGGAGCGGTATACACACCGCTCCAAAGATGCAGCTAGCAGGACTTTTTATACCGTCCAGCCAGCGCACCGCTCCAGTGGAGAGAAAGCAGTAGCTCTTTCAGGGCGCTTTGCAGGCGCTATTTTTAGCGTTATAGCGCCTGCAAAGCGCCCCCGTGTGAAAGGGGTCTTAGACTTGGTTTGGATTACGATAATGGTGGTCTCTGTGGGAGATTCGCCGCCAGATCACCGTTATCGGCGGCGGGAGAGGGGCCACAATTTTGAAGCGTGACATGTTGGGTATCAACTTACTCAGCGTGACATTATCTTTCACAATATAAAACAAATTGGGCTAATGTTACTATTGTCTTATTTTTTAATACAAAAAAGTGTATTTGTTCCCAAAAAAGTGTGCTTGTAAGACCGCTGCGCAAAAACTGTGTGACAGAAAGTATTACAACGACCACCATTTTAATTCTCTAGGTTGTTAGAAAATATGTATATATAATATTTTGGAGTTCTAAGTAATTTTATAGCAAAAAAAAATATTTTAACTTGTAAACACTGAGTCCGAAAAATAGGCTTGGTCCTTAACCACTTAATACCCAACATGTCACCCTTTGAATTTGCGCCTGCTCATGGAATGGCAACAAACTTTTACCCTTAAAAATCTCTATAGGGGACGTTTAAAAATGTCTACAGGTTACCAGTTTTGAGCTACAGAGGAGGTCTAGGGCTGTAATTATTGCTCTCACTTTATCGATCGCGGTGATACCTCACATGTGTGGTTTGGACACCATTTTCATATGCGGGTGCTACTCACGTATGTGTTCGCTTCTGCGCGCAAGCCCATCGGGACGGGACACTTTAATTTTTATTTGTTTTACTATTTTTTTGACACTGTCCTTTTAAGAAAAAAAAAAAAATGTTTGGGTCAATTTTATTCCTATTACAAGGAATGTAAATATCCCTTGTAATAGAAAAAAAGAATGACAGGTCCTCTTAAATATGAGATCTGGGGCTAAAAAGACCTCAGATCTCGTGTTTACACTAAAATGCAACAAAAAAATGTAATAAAAAAAATTCTCCTTTAACCACTTCAGCCCCGGATCATTTGGCTGGCCAAAGACCAGGCCTACTTTTTGCCATTCGGCACTGCATCGTTTTAACTGACAATTGCGCGGGCGTGCGACGTGGCTCCAAAAGAAAATTGATGCCCTTTTTTCCCCACAAATAGAGCTTTCTTTTGGTGGTATTTGATCACCTCTGTGGTTTTTATTTTTGCGCTATAAACAAAAATAGAACGATAATTTAAAAAAATATATATATTTTTTACTTTTTGCTATAATAAATATCACCAAAAAATAAATAAAAAACTATTTGTTTCCTCAGTTTGGGCTGATACGTATTCTTCTTCATATTTTTGTTTAAAAAAAAAAATCGCAATAAGCGTCTATTGATTAGTTTGCACAAAAGTTATAGCGTCTACAAAATAGGGAATAATTTTATGGCATTTTTATTAATATTTTTTTTTTACTAGTAATGGCTGCGATCAGTTATTATTATCGTGACTGCGACATTATGGCGGGCACATCGGACACTTTTGACACCATTTTGGGACCATTGTCATTTTTACAGCTATAAAAATGCACTGATTACTGTAAAAATGACACTGGCAGTGAAGGGGTTAACCTGTAGGGGCACTGAAGGGGTTAAGTGTGTCCTAGGGAGTGATTCTAACTGTTAGGGGCGTGGCTATGAGTGACATGTCACTGACCGCTGCTCCCGATAAGAGGTGAGCGGACACAATCGTCTCCACCGCTAGTAACAGCTCTGGTAAGCGAGGGAGACAAACAGAGCGTGGCGGGAGGGGGGCCCCTCCTCCTGCCACTGATAAAAGTGATCTTGCGGCGAATCTGCCGCAGAGACCACTTTTATTATAAAGAGAAACGCACGCTGTTCCTACAGGGCTGGTCCTACGGCGTGCGTTTCTCTTTAACCACTTAAGGACCGCCTCCTGCACATTTACATCAGCAGAATGGCACGGCTGGGCACATGCACGTACAGGTACGTCCTGTGCTAGTGTCCAGCCGTTGGCCGTGGGCGAGCGCCCGCGACCCAGTCCGAAGCTCCGGGACCGGCGGACCTGATCGCCGCTGGAGTCCCGCGATCGGTCCCCGGAGCTGAAGAACGGGGAGAGCTGTGTGTAAACACAGCTTCCCCGTTCTTCACTGTGGCGGCGTCATCGATCGTGTGATCCCTTTTATAGGGATACACAATCGATGACGTCACACCTACAGCCACACCCCCCCTACAGTTAGAAACACATATTAGGTCATACATAACCCCTTCAGCACCCCCTTGTGGTTAACTCCCAAACTGCAACTGTAATTTTAAATGCATTTTTTGCTGTGAAAATGACAATGGTCCCAAAAATGTGTCAAAATTGTCTAAAGTGTCCGCCATAATGTCGCAGTTACGAAAAAAATTGCTGATCACCGCCATTAGTAGTAAAAAAAAAAAAAATAATAAAAATGCAATAAAACTATCTCCTATTTTGTAAACGTTATAAATTTTGCGCAAACCAACCGATAAACGCTTATTGCGATTTTTTTTACCAAAAATAGGTAGAAGAATACGTATCGGCCTAAACTGAGGAAAATTTTTTTTTTATATATGATTTTGGGGGATATTTATTATAGCAAAAAGTTAAAAATATTGCATTTTTTTCAAAATTGTCGCTCTATTTTTGTTTATAGCGCAAAAACTAAAAACCGCAGATATGATCAAATACCACCAAAAGAAAGCTCTATTTGTGAGAAAAAAAGGACGCCAATTTTGTTTGGGAGCCACGTCCTACGACCGCGCAATTGTCTGTTAAAGCGACGCAGTGCCGAATCGCAAAAAGTATAGTCCGGGAGTTAAGTGGTTAAGATAAAAGTCTCTGCGACGGATTCGCTATGAGATCACTTTTATCAGTGGCGGGACAGGGCCCCCCCCTCCTGCCGCGCTCCATTCGTCTCTGCTGCCATAACATTGGTATTTAGTGTCAAAGTACCGACGTACGGGTACAGCGTTTTGCGTGAAGTGGTTAAGTAAAAATGTGCACGTGAACCGGTGAACAAATCGCATAAATAATCATGGTGCTCCAGAATCATGCACAGCACAGAGCGGAGGGTTTCACACGTCTAACGTGAAATTTTCCTCTGGTGCGTATACATTCACTGATGTATACACCGTTCCTCCCAGCAGGGAGCTCCCAGGAGTTCTGACTCAGGTGTTTAGTTCAGTCTCCAGGAGAAATCCGAGTGATTCACAGACTCCAGAGAGGTCCAGCCTGCCAGAGGATCATACATCGGAGGTAACAGAGCCACCCGGTAAGTACCCCAGCCTTCTTATTACTACCCTACCCCTGAATGCCACCTATCTATCCATATGTCTTCTCTTTACAAGTCAGTGATCACAGTTCTCTATTTATTCTCAGAAAGTCTTGTGACTAGCACTCCATCTGTGTGCACAGCACGGAAGCAGGATCTGAGAACACAAGGTGAGCGGAGATCGATCTGGAAGGATTTTTCTGTACTAGAGGTAATAGGGGGGGGGGGGGGGGGGACATAATACATACTCACAGCTCCCAACTGTCCCGGATTTCGAGGGACTGTCCCTGATTTGGAGCAATGTCCCTCTTTCCCCCTCTTTTTGATCTGATCTATTTTCCCAGCCCTAAGCCTTTCATCTGATTTCTAAATGGCTGCATTTGTAAATTCCAAAAGCCAATATAAAGGGACAGGAGTAATAAAAAAAAAAAAGCACTTTTGGGTTTAACCAATCTTGTTTTTTGTACAATTCTCCGTTAACCACTTAAGATCCAGACCTTTAGGCAGGTAAAGGACCTGGCCAGTTTTTGCGATTTGGCACATGCTTCGCTTTAACTGACAATTGCGCGCTCGTGCGACGTGGCTCCCAAACAAAATTGGCGTCCTTTTTTTCCCTCAAATAGAGCTTTCTTTTGGTGCTATTTGATCACCTCTGCGGTTTTTATTTTTTGCGCTATAAACAAAAATAGAGCGACAATTTTGAAAAAAATGCAATATTTTTTACTTTTTGCTATAATAAATATCCCCCAAAAATATATATTAAAAAAAAAGTTTTTTCCTCAGTTTAGGCCGATACGTATTCTTCTACCTATTTTTGGTAAAAAAAATCGCTATAAGCGTTTATCGAAATTTATAGCGTTTACAAAATAGGGGATAGTTTTATTGCATTTTTATAATTTTTTTTTTTTTACTACTAATGGCGGCGATCAGCGTTTTTTTTCGTGACTGCGACATTATGGCGGACACTTCGGACAATTTTGACACATTTTTGGGACCATTGTCATTTTCACAGCAAAAAATGCATTAAAAATGCATTGTTTACTGTGAAAATGACAATTGCAGTTTGGGAGTTAACCACAAGGGGGCGCTGAAGGGGTTAAGTGTGGCCTCATCTGTGTTTCTAACTGTAGGGGGGTGTGGCTGCAGGTGTGACGTCATTGATTGTGCTTCCCTATATCAGGGAACACACGATCGATGACGGCGCCACAGTGAAGAACGGGGAAGCTGTGTTTACACACGGCTCTCCCCGTTCTTCAGCTCCGGGGACAGATCGCGGGACACCAGCGGCGATCAGGTCCGCGGGTCCCGCAGTCACGGAGCTTCGGACGGGGTCCCGCGACGGCTGGGCACTTAAAGAGGACGTACAGGTACGTGCTTGTGCCCAGCCGTGCCATTCTGCCGACGTATATGTGCAGGAGGTGGTCCTTAATAACCACTTGACAACCAGGCCAATTCTGTCACTTCGCTCCTACATGTAAAAATCATCATGTTTTTGCTAGAAAATTACATAGAACCCCCCAAACATTATATATGTTTTTTTTTTTTAGCAGAGACCCTAGAGAATACAATGGCGGTCATTGCAACTTTTTATCTTGCACGGTATTTGCACAGCAATTCTTCAAACGTGTTTTTTTGTGGAAAAAAAAAGTTTCATGCTTTAAAAAAAAAACAGTAAAGTTAGCCGAATTTTTTTGCATAATGTGAAAGATGAAGTTACGCCGAGTAAATAGATACCTAACATGTCACGCTTCAAAATTGCACACGCTCGTGGAATGGCGCCAAACTTTGGTACTTAAAAATCCCCATAGGTGACGCTTACATTTTTTTTACTGGTAACATGAGTTACAGAGGAGGTCTAGGGATAGAATTATTGCTCTCGCTCTAACGTTCGCGGCGACACCTCACATGTGTGGTTTGAACACCGTTTTCATATGTGGGCGGGATTTACGTATGCGTTCGCTTCTGCTTGTGAGCACACCGGGACAGGGGCGCTTTAAAAAAAAATGTATTGTTCATTTTACTTAAATTTATTTATTTTGACACTTTAAAAAGAAATAAAAAATTTGATCACTTTTATTCCTATTACAAAGAATGTAAACATCCCTTGTAATAGGAAAATAGCATGACAGGTCCTCTTTACAGTGAGATATGGGGCCAATAAGACCCCACATCTCACCTCTAGGCTGGGAAGCCTTAAATAAAAAAAAATAAAAAATTATCCTGGCTTCCCAGCCGAGGCAGCGCCGTTTTTCTGAATGCATTGGCCGGGCTTGACGTCATAACATCGCGTCTGGCCTCCGACGATCATATAGACTCCAGCGACCATCTGGTCCGCCGGAAATCTCTATGGTCAAGAACCGGGGCGGCGGAACCTTTCACCGACTCACCGATCGCACAGGTGAGTCGGTAGAAGCACCGGAGGGCGGCGGGAGGGGGGGACATCCCCTTTCGCCGCCCATAAGAACGATCAAGCGGCGGAACAGCCGCTATGATCATTCCTATGGTGTGCAGAATCGCCGGCAGCAAATGCCGATTTCTCTTTCGTTCATAGACGGACACAGCATCCTTTGACCTTAGGGTTATGCTTCTTCCTACCAGGAGATTTAGGCAGAATTCTACAGCACTTAAGGTTTTAACACCTTAAGTGCTGTAGAATTCTGCCTAAATCTCCTGGTAGGAAGAAGCATAACCCTAAGGTCAATGAAGGCTGTGTCCGTCTATGAACTCAGAGAAATGGATTTTACGGTGAGTACAAAAATCCTTTTTTTTTGCTGTGAAAATGACAATGGTCCCAAAAATGTGTCAAAATTGTCCGAAGTGTCCGCCATAATGTCGCAGTCACGAAAAAAATCGCTGATCGCCGCCATTAGTAGTAAAAAAAAAAAAAATTAATAAAAATGCAATAAAACTATCCCCTATTTTGTAAACGCTATAAATTTTGCGCAAACCAATCGATAAACGCTTATTGCGATTTTTTTTACCAAAAATAGGTACAAGAATACGTATCGCCCTAAACTGAGGAAAAAAATATTTTTTATATATGTTTTTGGGGGATATTTATTATAGCAAAAAGTAAAAAATATTGCATTTTTTTCAAATTGTCGCTCTATTTTTGTTTATAGCGCAAAAAATAAAAACCGCCGAGGTGATCAAATACCACCAAAAGAAAGCTCTATTTGTGGGGAAAAAAGGACACCAATTTTGTTTGGGAGCCACGTCGCACGACCGCGCAATTGTCTGTTAAAGCGACGCAGTCCCGAACTGTAAAAACACCTTGGGTCTTTAGGCAGCAATATGGTCCGGGGCTTAAGTGGTTAATACTAATATATAACCAGTCCTATAACTTCTTATGACACCTTCAGTATATATCATTTGTTTAAAATTCCTATTTTCTACTCTCTATAATTGTATTTTATGTATAATTATAGTTGAGTGCATTATTGACTGACAATTGGTCTTTCCTTTATTCCAGTTTTTCATCATCATCCTTATTATCTTCATTGTGGAAATAGCAGGAGCTGTTGTAGTGTTGGCTTTCTCTTCTTTGGTAAGAATTCTACCCATTGCATGTGCAGTCGAACATTTTACAATAAAAAAAGTCAAAGAAAAATAATAAATAAAAAGGGTCACAAGAGCAATTTCTCTTTTGTGCTGTTAGTTATCAGATATTGTCATACCTATCCTACAACCTAACCACCTAGTGGTGACAGTATAAGGCCCCTTTCACACGGGGCGGATCAGTAATGATCCGCCTCAGTATGCTCCGTATGCTCAGCGGGAATCGCTCCGTTGATCCCCGCTGAGCCGGCGCATGACAGGGCGGTCCCCGCACACTGTGCAGGGACCGCCCTGTCTTTTCTCCGCTCTCCCCTATGGGACCTATGTCCTTGTTCATCCGATCCGCTCTGCAGACGGAAGAAATAATAGGGTTTTCTTCCGTCTGCAAAATCGGATCTTTGCGGAGGCGGACGAGATCGGGTGTCAGCGGATGTTAATCCGCTGACACCCGCAATCTCATAGGGACCAATGTATGTCCCTTTTTCATCCGCAAACGGATGGATGAAAAAGCGGACATACGGGGCCATATAGTAAATCCTAAGCATCACATTTGCTTTACATTCAAGCAGGGCCGCTGATAAGGCAGTACAACCGGTCCTGTTGTACCGGGCCTGGGCCCCATCAGCTCAAGAGTGGGGCCCGAGCAGCTTTATAGTTATTTCTCCCCCCAAAAAATAGGGTTTCCTAAACTACCCCTCCTTCCTACTTGCTTAGCGGGGTGTATAATTATATTTTTCTGGGCCCCATCAGGTCAAGAATGGGACCCAGGGGGTGAGAGCAGAGAAAGGACTTTTTTGTTTATTTTTTTAGGGCGCAGGTACATAATTCTGTGCCGCATTTGTAGTTCTGGCCAGCCGTCCCCCAACCACTCCCCTTTTTCCTTTATACCCCAGTAACCCAAATGTACAGCGGCAAAAAGCTAGGCTTTAATGCCCACACGCCGCATACATGCGTCGACTGGCAGGCCATGTTTATGTGCTGGTAGCTCGCCCATAGCACAAAGACTGAGCTGCCGAAAACAGCTCTTTGTCCCAAGGCAACATCAGTAGCCTGTGGGACAGGGTCAGGGGTGGCCAGGGGTGGGTTGGAGGGCAGGGTCAAAGAGGGACCCCTCAAGTAGGCTGTACGGTGCCCTGTAATTTCTAACAGTGGCCCTGCACTCAAGCATTCATAAAAAAAAACAAGTGAAGGGTTTGTTCTTCTGCTACACTGCACTATACTGTAGGTATTTACACAGTGCAGTACTATAGCTGCCTTAGCATAACTGTGAACAGTGGAAATTATAGCACAGAGAAGTAGTATACTCACCTCTCAGCTCACATCTCCTACCTCTATTTGGTTCCAGAAATTAAGCCTTTGTGAATCTCTTTGGCATTTGACATGACCGGTGTATGGCTGATCTATCGTCTGCCCCCATTCCTGATACCAACCCTCTTTGTTACCCAATAAACCTTAGCAAAAGAATACGTGACACCATCTGGATTTTAAATGGCTGTAGCGGCCCCTTTATTAACAACCATAACAAAATTCAATATAAAATGAATTCCATTTTATATAACCCAACTTATTTCTCTTTCGTTCATAGACGGACACAGCATTCTTTGACATTAGGGTTATATCCGCTTTCACTAGGAGAGTTTAGGCAGAAAAAAAGCACTTAAAGTGTTAACAAACACAAACCTCAGTGCAGCTCCTCCCAGGGGGCGTGGCCCCCCCCGGTATAACCCACACGCTGCTCTAACAGCCTCAGTTTTTTCCTGCCTAACGTCAGGAGAGTCAGGCACTCTGGAGTTCCTGTACTCTGGAGATTTTTTTCTTGCGATTTTCTCGCTTTTTATTATTTTGTTCCTGCATTTTTGGAATCCTGTGATTCTTCTATCAACAGCCGACTGGGTGACAGGCTGGGTCCTCGACTCTTGTAGTCCCCCCAGGTTCGGCCATCGAGCGTGTGCAGGCCCTCAGCTCAGCTTTGGGACGTCCACGACAGGCCCCGTTGCTCCAGGGGCGGCCGGGGAACTTTTTGTTCTAGGGCACACATATGACCGGTCTCTATGGCCTTGTCACAGTGTGTCTGGCCGACAGCCATGCCGTTTAGCGGACGTTGGATCTGTCTGGGATACCTCCAGCCGGTGGTCGCAGGACGGGTAAGTAGTGGCCTCTTGCTCAGGTAAGTGGTCTGGCTGGAATTTTCCCCTGAGGAGGTCGATTGAGGGTTTGCCCTGCTTTCCTCTCTCCCTTTTTTTCCTCTCCCTCCTTCCCAGTTTCTGGGTGACGGCCGTGAGGTGGGGGCCCCGCTTGGGGGGCTCAGTCTGACCTGGGGGCTGCTACTGCTGTGGGTGCTGTGTTTTTCTGGGCTGCCATATGTGCGGAGGGGGGTCCTGTGGGCCTGTGTACTGCGTGTGTCACTGGGGCTTTGCTGTGTGTTTTTTTTTTTTTAAAACGCCGTTTTCGGGCGCCATTTTGCCGCTGACGGCAGTGTTTTATGGCGCAGTTGTAATTGCGGCGGCCATTTTCTCGGAGCCCGCAGACATATCGGCGGCCATCTTGATACAGCTCTTGTGCCTAGGATGACGGCGCGTACGGCTCTGCATTTTTTCCTTTGGATGGCGCGGCACAGGCAGCGTTTTTGGCTCTCGGCAGCGGCGGTCTGGTCGGACGGTGAGTCCTCCGGGGGGGGTTTCCCTGTTCTCTGTGGCGGCTGGGGGGATGTCCTGTGGAGCCTGCCAGTACTAGGGGATGTTAACCCTTAGTGTCCCTATTCCTGCGGCCTACAGGGATGCTGTGCTGGCAGTCCCTGAGGCGTTTTGGGTCAGGATGGGAGTGTTGGAGGGATGTGGGAATTGCACTTGTTCCCCCCTCTGCCTCTCTCTGGGTATTTTTTCTGACAGGGAATCAGGCCTCGCTGAGGCGTCTGGTTTTGTTTTTTTGTCAGTAGCTGCTGGCTGAAGTCCACACGGACTGTGAGGATGGCCCTGTTTCAGGGTCAGCACTTGATGGTGCTGTTGTTGGGGCTCTTAACACTGCGGTGCGGGTTACCATGGTTAGCTATGGTGGTTTCGTAGGTGGCATCAGTGGTGTCAGTCCCTTTTGGGTTCCGTGCCGCCCCGCACCGCAATATGTGTTTTTTCCTTGTGTTCCATGTCTGGAATATGTTGTGCAAGGATTGGGATCAGTCGCGGGGTACAAAATGCTTTGCGGTCTGTCCCCTCTTTTTTGGGGAGGATTCCTGTATCAGGGTGTCTCTCTCTCTCCCCCCCCCCCCCTGTGTTCAGCTGGGTAGCTTGTTTTTGAAACAAGGCTGCCACATTACCTGGGGAAGGGGCTCCCGCTTTTGGGGACCCCGCTGATAGGGGTGCTGTGAATGTGGTCGCTCCATATTCACAGCGGGGGGGGGGGGCAGTGGTGAGTCCGGTTTTGGCCGGGACTCTGGTGTTGCAGACTTTTCCCTGACGGGGAGCTGGAGGCGCAGAATGCTTCTATGACCTGCGTGGTCCTGACCGACCAGTTGGTACTAGGTCTGATATTTGTCTGTGTGTCGACCCCGGATATGCTCCCCTTGCTCTCCAGGGCCTCCGCCTGCGCCAGGTTTTCTGCCCTGCCTTGTATGGCTGGGGGTTGGTCTGCGGACGGTCTTTTCAGTAGTCCCTGGTGGTATTGCCCTGTGGGGGTGTACGCAGGGGTGTCTCTGATTGTCATCATAAAAGATGCCACGGGCGGTGTGAGCACTCTGCTCCCGCAATCTAAAAGAGGGTAGGTGCCTCACTGTAGGCGAGGGCCCTCATTTACTGTTCCCCATGCGTTTTGGTTTTCGCCCGCCAAGTGCGGCAGGAAAACATTTTCAGGGGGCTAGGACGTCCACTGAGGACACAGGCGCCCCGGGTGCCGCAAGCCCTGCAAGCCTGCTTCCGCTTGGAGGTTTGCCTCCGCTCGCATCTCGGGTGGGGGGCTGGCTCCGCGAATTCGAGGCTCGGTGGAGGTCTCTCCTCTCCGTCCGTTGGGGTTGCGAGGTAGTTTCCTCTGGGTGCGAGATAGGATTTCTCTCTTGTCTACCAAACAGGTTTTTTCCCTCCATCCTCTGGCTCGCCGGTTGGCTCTGTCAGGGGCTGTCCAGGATCTTCTGGTCAGGGCAGTGATTGTGCCAGTTCCCTCGTGGAACAGGCTCGGGGGTTTTTCTCCAATCTGTTTTGTGGTCCCCAAAGGAGGACGGGGTCCGTCCAATCCTGGGCCTCAGGCCCTTGTTTGTTTTTTTGTAAAAGTGCAAACTTTCAGGATGAGGTTTTTCTGGCGTCCTTGGATGCCGTGAACGCGTACCTGCATGTTCCCATATGCTCAAAGCACCAGAGATTCTGGACTTTGCGGTCAGGGAGGACCATTTTTCATTTGTGGCCATCCCGCTCGGCTTGGTGTCGACACCACAGGTTTTCACCGAGGTGCTCGTTCCGATACTGGCCCGGCTGTGGTAGCGGGGGTTTGTTATTGTGGGATGTCTGTACGACATTCTCCTACGAGCTTCCTCGAGCTCTGAATTAGTGGAGCCGTGTCTGTCACGTGTCAGACTCTCCAAGAGTTTTGGCTGACTTCTGTTTTTGTCCAGAAGTCAGTGTTGGTCCCGTCTCAGGGACTGGAATTCCTGGGACTAGTCCTGGATTCCGCCGGGGTGGAAATTTTTTTCTCCTAACGGAAAGAATTCAGACTCTGCAATCTGCTGGGCAGCAGTTGTCGACCTAGTAGTGGTCATCTCTGCGATTCTGCATGAGGGTTCTGGGTCTGACGGTGGCCTCTGTCGAGGCGGTTCCATATGCCAAATTCCACGCCAGGGTGCTACAGAGGGAATTGCTGTCTCGTGGGGACAAGCTTCCGTCATCCCTGGATTACCAGGTTCAGTTGAGTCACCTGGTCCCTGGTGTGGTGGCTGACTTTTCCGGTGCTTCGGGCTGGAAAGGCATTTCTGCCATGTCACTGGACGGTGGTCGCGACGGATGCCAGCCTCTCCGGTTGGGGAGGTTTTTTTTGGGGCACCCGGTCAGCCCTGTGGCGCTGGACTCAGGTGGAGTCCCACCTACCAATCGGTGTTCTGGATCAGGCTTTGCCTTGCCTGGTGGTCCCTGGATCTACAGGGCTGACCATTCAGGACCCTGTCCGACAACGCTGTGGCGTACGTCGACCATCTGGGAGGCACACGTTCTGTTGCAGCGACGAGGGTCGCGCACATCCTTCGGTGGGCCGAAAGGTCCGTTCCGGCTCTATCGGCCGTGTACATTCAGGGGCGTCCCTAGGGGGGGGCCAGAGGGGGCCCTGACCCCCCCAACATCATGCTGTGCCCCACCATGTGCCCCCCCAAAAAAAAATTTTTTGCAAGTTTTGTATTTTGCTCCCCGAGAGGGAGAGCGTCCCCAGTCAGCTTCCTCCCCCTCCCTCTGCTCGCCATCACTGCATAATGCGAGCGCTCACACAACCAGATATTCTAGCCTGGACCGTGTTTAAGTGTGTGCACTGCAGACTGCAGTACACTGTAATCACTGAACTACATTATCTCCATCCCTTCTCTCTCCCCCCCATCTGTCTCCCTCCCCCTCTCCTGTTCTTTCAAAACATTCACAATTTACTTTCACTTTCAGTTAGGCAGATAATATACGGTGCAAATTTCTTTCCTGCATCCACAGATTGCAGGAAAGAAACTTGCATGATTCCCCAATCAACGGACAGTGGTGACAGGGGAATATCCCTCCTGCCCAGCAAATTTATTCTCCCGACAAACAGTGATTATCACCAGTGGCTATACAGCAACCACTAGTGATAATTATAAGAGAATCTGCTCGTTAATGGTTCAAATCTCAGCCAGTTTCTGCTGAGCCAGCTGAGATTTAAACTGTCTATGGCTGGTCTTAGCTCTTAGGCAGCCCATACATTGATTAGCACTGTGGAGTGTCGGCTTCCTGGCGTGATCGGGCATGTGGGATTTCAAACACACCCGAGCCCATCTCTATTGGTTGTAGACAGTTGAGCTCCCTGCAGGTTGCTTAACAGCAGTGGACCCTTCTCTGACATGCTCATCGGGATGCAATCCAGGTGATGCTCTTAGTCAAATCCTAGTCATAAATATCAGAGATTTTATTGATCAAAGCCCACACTTTACAGGCATAGAGCCCACACTTTACAGGCATAGAGCCCACATGGCTGCTGATCATATGGTTGATTATATTTATGTGGTTGTACTCTTGATGCTAATAATTACTGTGTTTATTAGATCTGACTGGGAGCATCACCTGGATCACATGCCGATCAGCATGTCAACAGAGAAGGTTATATAGCATTACTGCTGCTAGGTGACCAGCTGGGGGCTCAGCTCTCTATAACCAGAGCTTTTTTTCTCAGAAAATAGGTGCAGGAACTCAACCACGACCCTGTTCAGATTTCACAAACAGTAGAAGGGTCTTAAAGGGGCATTAAATACCAGGATTGCATTACATACAGGGTGCAGAGTTCAGGGGGTTACACACAGAGTGCAGAGCTGTCACTTGTAAACACAGGAACCAGACTTCTGTGTTTGCAAGTGATTGTGGTGAGCAGGTACCAAAGGGTCTGAGCCAAAGGTGGTGGAACTGAGTTCCCCCAAGTTCCCCCTGAAAAAAAGCCCTGTCTATAACTAATAGTGCCAGCCTTCCCCTGCATGCACCCATAATGTCACCAGCACTAGGTTCTAATAGACTGCCGCCGCTGCCAAGGAGACAGATGCCAGACCAGCACTGTAAATAGCAGGGCCAGGACAGCTGGGGATCCCCACTGTGGCAGAACACCAGGGCCCGGTGGCAAGACAACCTTTGCAACAATGATAGTTCTCCCACTGCTTTGTACCCTTATATTTTCTTGGTGTGCTGGTGACATATATCTCTTGTTTTCTGCCACCCTGGGGGGCCCCAGTATAGTAGGAAGGGAGCTCACTGCAGAACATATGAAAGGGCCCATAGTGGGATCGTAGTAAAGGGCCCCAGGATATATATATATAATTGCATTTTATAGTTGGCCCCCCTACTTTTGTCCCTGTCCCCCCATGTGCCCCCCCTAAATATGAAAGCTGGAGACGCCACTGTGTACATTCCGGGAGTATGGAATTGGCGGGCCGACTCCTGAGTCGGACTGAGCTAGACCAAGGAGAGTGGTCTCTCCACCCGTAAGGGTTTTCAGTGTCTGTGCCGAAAGTGGGGCACTCCATGCGTGGACCTTCTAGCGTCCCGCCTCAACCGGAAGGTGCCATGTTTTTTGGCCAGGTCAAGGGACCCATGGGCAGACGCGTCAGGCGCGTTGGTGGCTCCTTGGGGTCACTTTCGCCTACTTTGAATCCCTCCTCAGTATCTTCTTCCTCGCCTGCTGCGTAGAGTGGAAGCCGAGGGAATTCTATCAATCCTGATTGCCCCAGATTGGCCGCGTCGCTTATGGTACGCGGTCCTGGTGCGTCTGGTGGCAGACACCTCCTAGCGTCTTCCCCTGGGGGCTGATCTTCTGTTACAGGGTCCGATCATCCACCCTGTTTTTTACAGCCACTGGCTTAGCGGCGTGGCTGTTGAGAGCCTGGGGCTGTGGGCCCGAGGCCTATTGGGCTCAGTGGTCTCTACCGTGCTGCCTGCACGGAAGTCTACCTCACGTAGGTTTTACATCATACGTGGAAGGCCTGCATCTCTGTGTGTGAGGAGATGAAGTGGCACCCTCGGACATACGTGGTGTCCAGGATTCTGCTGTTTTTTACAGCAGGGAGTGGATCAGGCTCTCGCCTTAAGTACGGTTAGGAGTCAGTTTTCTGCTCTGGCTGTTACTTTCAATGAGCCTTGGCGTCGCACTCCTTGGTGCGTACGTCTGGTCTGGGGGTCTGGCATGTGGCCCCTCCACTACCCCCATGGGACTTGAATTTAGTCCTTTCGGTTCTTCTGGATGCTCCCTTTGTGGACATTCGGGAGGTTTTTTGTTGACTGTCACAAAAGGGGAGCAGGTTTAGCTCAGCGCTAGAGTACCTGCCCTTCATGCATTTGACTCTGGGTGCTAGCCCAGGAAGGTCTGCGTCGTCACGTGGCCATGGCTCAGCGTGGGCATTTCCACTGTGATTTTTTCTGGTAGCAATTACCTCGATCAGACAAGTGTTTGTCTGTTCTGGCGGCCTTGTCTTGCAAGGCTCCCTACTTGGTCATCCATAAGGATGAGGTGGTGCTGCGACCGCAGCCATCTTTTCTCCCCAGGGTCGTTTCGGCTTTTCACGTTGATGAGGACATTGTTCTCTTGGCCGAAATGCAGGGAGGCGGCCACTTTACATCCTCTGGATGTGATTCGGGCCCTACGAGTGTACTTATCTGCTACGATTCCGTTCCGGAAGTCGGACTCACTGTTCGCGTCGCTGGCTGGTCCTACAAGGGGGCCTGGTAGTCTCGTCAGCCACCCCTTTTTTTCGGGGTGGATCCGACGGATTGTGCTTCAGGCCTATGCCCTGAAGGGGCTGGCGCCTCCCTTTTGGGTTACGGCGCATTCGACCAGGGCGATCGGAGCCTCTTTGGTTTTTCTGGCATCAGGCCTCTGTGTTACAGGGGTATATGGCAGCGACCTGGTCGTCGATCCACACTTTCAAGGTCTTACGAGGTGGATGTGTGTGCATCTTCTGATGCCTCCTTCGGCCGCAGATGTGACAGGCGGCGTTTTATGGTAGGAGTTTCTCCGTTGAGCAACTCCCGGTTTTGTTTGGGGTGTAACCTGTTTTGCTGTGTTATTTCCCACCCCTCAAATTTTTTGACACTGCTTTGGGACGTCCCTAATGTCAAAGAATGCTGTGTCCGTCTATGAACGAAAGAGAAAATAGGATTTTTGTACTCACCGTAAAATCCATTTATCTGAGTTCATAGACGGACACAGCACCCACCCCTCCTTTGTTTGTACTGCTTGTTACGAACTGAGGCTGTTAGAGCAGAGTGTGGGTTATACCTGGGGGGCCACGCCCCCTGGGAGGAGCTGCACTGAGGTTTGTGTTTGTTAACACTTTAAGTGCTTTTTTTCTGCCTAAACTCTCCTAGTGAAAGCGGATATAACCCTAATGTCAAAGAATGCTGTGTCCGTCTATGAACTCAGAGAAATGGATTTTACGGTGAGTACAAAAATCCTATTTTTTTACCCAGCTTTAACTGACTGCTATGTCTAAAGTTCATGAAGGAAGGTTTTCTACTGCATCGGCTGTACAACCACCACCTAAGCATCCTGGCCCCTAGCCGCGATTCCACCAGCTTAGGGACAAATTATTATCAATTTCTTGCCCGATGCACCCCGGTGGCCGATAGCCCATTATTTCCATGATAGGAAAGGTACCCATACCAAGATAGGTCAAACCCGTTCCACACCACATAATGTATACCTTCCAACATTCCGACCTTCAGAAACCCGAGACCCCTGCAGCCATCAACCTAGATGGAAAAAACAACATTCAGCCTAGGTTCACAACGGAGCGATTTGTCATGCGATTTGAGAGATCAAATCGCATGACAAGTCGCAGCCTATTGGCGGCAATGACACTGTTCCAATCGGTGCGACACCGATCTTGCGGCGCCGCACCAATTTGCAAAAGTAGTTCCTGCACTACTTTTGCCGATTTCAGGTGCGATTTCTATAGACATCTGTGTATGAAGCCACACAAATGTCTATCAAGTAGCACCTGAAATCGCGCTGACCTTGCTACTTTGAAATCGCAATACTTCAAGTAAATTAGCACGATTTCAAAGTAGCATCAGTGTGAACCAGGGCTAAAAACCACACTGCTTAAAATATAGGGAGGGAGGGAAAGAAAAGCTACTGTGCCGATGTCTCTCTCCTGCTGACCCCCTACTGAATTAAACTGCCCCCACCCCTGAGGCCAACCCAGTAACCAGGTCGAACCCCTAACCTACCACTGAGCCAATAGCAAACCCCCTTTTTCCCTAACTTATAAAACTGACCATTCAGCCTATCCAACCACCTCAGTCATGTGGGCCCTACACTTAGGTTCCCTTCTGCTCTGGGCCTGTTCTCTTCTATAAGTTGCTTTACGCATCCCGACCACCATCACCACCATTTGCTGTGATTTCTCCATCTTCCAACCCCTATGTCACAACATGACTCAGCAGTGACAAAGGGGTCAGAGGACAGAACCACAGCACAAAAGGGGTACAGACAGTCATAATACTGCATGCCAAAGACACTTAAAGCGGGGGTTCACCTCGAAAAAAAAAATTAAATTGCATCTAGCAGATCCAGCATATTAAGGACAATACATTTCGGCAGTTTTTTTTTTTTTTCCTTGGTACATACCTTTATATCCTGATGTTGTCCAGGGCTTCCGGGTTCCGATGACTGCTTGACTGGGCGTTCCTATCCTTCCGTACGATGATTGACGTCTTGTGAAACAGGTGACCTGTCGCACAACGCGCGTCACCAGACGACGGGAAAGAGCCGAGCTGCGAGTCGGCACTATACGGCGCCTGCGCAGTCAGCTCTACACGGCGCCTGCCGTATAGTGCCGACTCTTAGCTCGGGAATTTCCGGAAATCTGGTGACACGCGTTGTGCGACAGGTCACCTGATTCACAAGCCGTCAATCATCCAACGAAAGGATAGGAACGCCCAGTCCCGCAAGCATCGGAAGCCTGAGCCAGGGATAGGAACGCCCAGTCCCGGAGTCATCAGAACACGGAAGCCCTGGACCAAATCAGAATATAAAGGTAAGTACAGAGAAAAAAATTAAAAATTGCCAAAAGTATATGCCCTTACTATACTGCCTCTAGTCTTAAAAAAATCGTTTTTAGGGTGAACCTCCACTTCAATAGAGAAAGTCTTTCTGGCATTTGACACTTCCAAAAGATATCTGCCTAACCCCACCACCACTTGCTGTGATTCCATCCTCCAACCCCTACGTCACTACATGACTCAGCAATAACATAGGGGGTCAGAGGATAGAACTACAGTGCAAAAGGGACATAGGCATCATATTTAATGCCAAAGAAACTTACAGGGGAAAGTCTTTTTGGCATTTGACACTTCCAGAAGATGCCTGCCTACTCGCACCACTACTTGCTGTGACTCCATCTTCCAACCCCTATATCATTACATGACATAGGGGTTGGAGAATAGATCTACAAAAGGGAGCACAGGCATTTTATCGAATGCCCAAAGACGCTTACAGGGGGCTGGATGGAAGGGGAGGTAGGGGACATGGGATGCCAGAGAGGTGGTTATACTAATACTTCTAGTGCAGGAACTGTTTTTTTCACATAGTTAGACACCCCACAGGGTCTCATTACCACTTGGTTTCCAGCCCATAGTCAAAATACGTCCTGTTTTTAAAGATGGATATCTCAGTAACGGCAGCAGCTGCTGCCACAACTGAGGTATCCATCTTTAGTGCCGACGGTCCTGTACATGATAACTGCGGTCTCCGCGGCGTATTCACCGCGAGATCGCCGTTATCGGTGGCGGGAGAGGGCCCCCCCCCACCTCCCGCCGCTGTCCCGCGCCCTCCGCCGCTTACCGGAGCCGTCGGTAGCGGCGGAGGAGATCGGGACCATTCGGCAGCTGAGCGGGGTTACGAGTGAAGGAAAAATCTCCTTCACCCGTCCCCATAGCTCTGCTGGGCGGTAGTGACGTCAAAACGTCAGTCCCGCCCAGCGTCTTAAAGCAACATTTATTTTTTTTGTCATTTGAAAAAATGACATTTCCAAAAATTTTTTTTTTTTTCTTGCATTTTAGTCTAAATATGAGATCTGAGGTCTTTTTGACCCCAGATCTCATATTTAAGAGGACCTGTCATGCTTTTTTCTATTACAAGGGATGTTTACATTCCTTATAATAGGAATAAAAGTGATCAAATTTTTTTTTTTTCAGTGTAAAAAGTAATAAAATAAATAAAAATAAATAAGAAAACAAAAAAAAAATTTTTTTAAAGCGACCCGTCCTGACGAGCTCGCGCGCAGAAGCGAACGCATACGCGAGTAGCGCCCGCATATGAAAACGGTGTTCAAATCACACAAGTGAGGTATCGCCGCGATCGTTAGAGCGAGAGCAATAATTATAGCCCTAGGCCTACTCTGTAGCTCAAAAAATGCAACCTGTAGAATTTTTTAAACGTCGCCTATCGAGATTTTTAAAGGTGAAAGTTTGACGCCATGCCACGAGCGGGCGCAATTTTTAAGCATGACATGTTGGGTATCATTTTACTCGGCGTAACATTATCTTTCACAATATAAAAAAATTGGGAAACATTTATTGTTGTCTTATTTTTTAATTCAAAAAAGTGTTTTTTTTTTCAAAAAAATCACGCTTGTAAGACCGCTGCGCAAATACGGTGTGACAAAAAGTATTGCAATGACTGCCATTTTATTCTCTAGGGTGTTAGAAAAATATATATATATAATGTTTGGGGGTTTTAAGTAATATTCTAGCAAAAAAAACTGTTTTAGTCTCGTAAACACTGAATCTGAAAAACAATCAGTAATCAAGTGGTTAAAGTAAAACCTCAAGAAAACCGCTTAATACAGAGTTGAAATATATACAGTATATGTTTACTGTTTTACCTGTTTTACCTGCCAAAGGATTTGTGAGTCTGCGCAGCCAGTCCTGTAATTTATGGATGTTTTCCAACCACACAGCCAAACAGGTGACATAGGTAGTTCCGGATTAGGAATTTATTTTCCTGGTTCAGTAGTTTAGTGTCTTGTGCTCTTCTCTACATTCAATGCTGCTTATTGGACAGGGAATTAGCATTATCTCTTTTGTCCAATGGGCAGAGAGCAGTACCAGGAATATGTAATGCTAAAATGAAGTAACAGAGCAATCTTGCTGACTAGTAGAGTAGTTTGTATCACAGGACTGGCTGTACAGATTTACATATCCTCTGGCAGGTAAAACAGTAAATTTGCATGTATTTTACTCATGTATTTATATATTTTTTTTACAAATAAGAAAGACCTGCCTGTAGGTTCTATAAGGTCTTGGGATAGGAAAGTTTAACTGAGCAGATGAAGAATAGACACATGCACACAAAGACATTTACCGGTACATATACTACTTGATCTCTCTTAAGGCACAGAACAACCACTCCGTGGACTATTTGCATTGACTTATACAGAACTGATTCAATGACTTATAGATGGAAACCGTACATTCCTCATATGTTTACTACTAAAGTGCAGCTCTTACGTTAGAACATCTAAAGTGAACCTGTCAGCATTTGTCAACCTTTAAAACAAAATGGCCCATCTAAGAACTGGCACCTCAGGGGTTCTCAGAGAACACCTACAGTACATGTAAAATTGTGATGCAGATTATAAAATCAGGCCCTGATAACAACCACTGAGCTAGTAGAAAGTGATTTTTTTTTTATTTATTGTATCTGGCATTTCTATTTAATCTTTTTCAGTCAAAGATCTTAATTGAGTATCTTGGCAATAAGGCGGGGCAATACCTGCGGGAAGATTACGGTTTGAACAATGAATTGACTACAGTTTGGAATGCAACGATGAAGGAGGTAAGACATAAAAACATCATCGGTTTTATTAATGCATACACATATGCGTTGTAGACACATATCTGCCAAAATGGTGGTGTGACAGGTGAGGGCCCCTTTCGGTGATGTCTTCCATTAAAAATTGCAACCTAGAATATAGTTAAAAACCCTGGGGTGGCTCTTCTCAATGAGCCTGTCGTTGATGCTCCCAAGCATGTTTAAACTTTAAAACGGAGTTCCACCAAAAAGTGGAACTTCCGCTCATTTGTCTCCTCTCCCCCTCCGGTGCCACAATTTGCACCTCTCGGCCTTTTGGCTAAGATCAAGTGTAGTACGATATCTGTTCTTATCAGTTGCCAGTAGGGGGCACTCTGCTAACCGTCCTGAGTACACGGCGAGGTGGAAAGGGATGGTAGTGGCAGATGCAGAACCTGCTGACGTGGAGGTGAAAGCCTTCTGATCGGGACGGAGAGGCATGAGGGCCGGGATCCCTGGCCTTCTGGTCTGGATTTTGTGGCACCTGCCCCGGACAGTTGTCCGGGAGAGAACACCTGCTCCCCTTCCGGTCGGGGGGAGCGGTTAGTATTTCCCGAATGTGATTAGGAGGGAGCAATGGGAGTGGTGGGAGTAGCAGGGCACGGGCTCTCCCTAACCTTTCAGAGCTCCTATCCTCCTGGCTGGGATGGGTGCTGCTGGTCCTGGCTGAGGGCCGGGGGTGTTGAAAAGCCTATGGTGATGTGCTCCTGAAGTGGCAGTCCAGGGGTGCTGTGATTGCACTAGTGTTTTTACCGGCACTTTTGCTTTTTGGCACCTTGCACCATACCACCTTTTACACCTGCCTCTAGGGCCAGGCCTTTTGGTCAGGACCAGAAGAATTTTTTATTCTCCCCCACTTTCTTTTTTATTTTTCCCCATGTTTGTCACATTTATGACTTTTTTTTTGTTTGGTGCACTTTATGTACACTTGTGTGTGATTAGTAGGGTGCCGATCCTCGGGCCAGCCCTGAACGTCTTGGAAGTGGGTGGACATGGCCTTCTGGCTTAGTTTGCCTGCTCTCGGGGGAGCCCCACCTAGTACTGGGAGGGTTCTGTTTTGGCAGACCCTCCAAGGAAGTTGGGTCCGTGTCGGCTTCGGCTGCTCGGACCACAGTACCTCAATCCCCGTCTGGAGCCTAACGCCCCGGGGGATCAGGGTTGGTTCCTTCTTTATGGAGGACCAATTGACGTTTGCACCCGTCTGCACTTTTTTGTCGCACCTCTTTATGTGTGTGCACATTTTTTATGCACCGAGTGGAGTTTTTTGGGTGTGTTTTGCACGCCATAGGCTTTTCAATAGAAAAAAATTGCACCTTTGGGGGGAGAGGGGGGGACAGGATACCTGTCTTTGATTGGTATCCTGTTCCCGCTTCCAGGAGTCCGTGCAAAGGCCCATGACGTCACCGCAGGGCTCCTTCCTCTTCCCTCCTCCTCCCCCTGTCTCCTGAAGAAGCTATAATGTAGCTTCTTCAGGAGATAGTTATAGATGTTGCATATACTGTATACACACTTGGAATGAAACAAAATAGATCAAATTAATCGTAAGAATAAAAAAAAAACAATATTATGCAAGTCTTGCGAAAGTAATAACAATACATTAAATCATGGTATTTTTGGTGATGCACCACAAATTACATTGATAGGTCACCTGTGGGGAGGGGGGTTGATGGAATGCCCCAAAAAGTTTTATAGAAGCATAAAAGACAATCATGCAGCAGCAGGTGATGATCCCTGGGGAGATATCAACATACCATAGGGGAATGTCCAGACCAAAGGTATAAATGGCTGAAGAGGGACACATAATATCTATTATCTAAAGAAATATCCAAAAAATGTATGTTTGTATCTATATATTAGTATAGTGAGTACCTACGTCATCCTACCTATCCCACCGCTCCTTCAGTGAACACTTCTCTACTCCTCTCCTCTTCCTTTCTCCATTGGGGTTCCCCAAGGTTCTGTTCTTGGACCTCTCCGTTTCTCAATCTACACCACCTCCCTGGGTCAGTTGATTACCTCTCATGGCTTTCAATATCATCTCTACGCTAATGACACTCAAATCTATCTCTCCACCCCCCAGCTCTCTCCATCTGCCCCCTCACGCATCACCAACTTACTAGCAGGCATATCAGCCTGGATGCCACATCACTTCCTCAAACTCAACCTATCCAAATCCGAGCTCATGATATTTCCTCCCCCAGGTGCCACTTCCCCTGATTTCTCTGTCAATATCAACAGCTCGACTATCAACTTGTCCCCCCATGCCAAGGTCCTAGGTGTAATCCCGTACTCCAAACTAACCTTTTCGGCCCCACATGCTATCGCTATACAATATTTGTCGCCTCAACCTACGCAACATCTCCAAGATACACCCCTTCCTAACCAATGTCACCACAAAGCTTCTAATCTACTCCCTTGTCATCTCTCGCCTCGACTACTGCAACTCTCTCCTCATTGGCTTACCTTTAAATAGGCTATCCCAACTTCAGTCCATCATAAACACTGCTGCCAGGCTTATCCACCTTACAAACTGCTCAGCGTCTGCAATACCCTTCTGCCAATCCCTCCATTGGCTGCCACTCACCCAACAAATTAAATTCAAGATACTAACAATAACTTACAAAGCCATCCACAACCTGGCCCCCATCTACATCACTAACCTAGTCTCAAAATACCAACCTAATTGTTCTCTTCGCTCCTCCCAAGACCTCCTGCTCTCTTACTCCCTTGTGACCTCATCCCATGCTCGCCTTCAGGACTTCTGCAGAGCCTCTCCCATCCTCTGGAATGCTCTACCCCAATCTGTCCGACTTTCTCTTACTTTGACCACTTTCAGACGATCCCTGAAAACTCATCTCTTCAGAAAAGCCTATCTGGCCCTCACCTGTACATTTTTTTTTCTCCATCAGCACATCCCCCATAGTTATTACCTTTTGTATCTCTTGACCTTCCCTCTCAGATTGTAAGCTCTAAGGCCCCGTACACACGACAGAGGAACTCGACGTGCTTGGCACGTCGAGTTCCTCGTCGAGTTTTGGGATGAAGCCGCCGAGGAGCTCGGCGGGCCGGCTTCTCCCATAGAAGAACGAGGACAACGAGAAAATAGAGAACATGTTCTCTATTTTCTCGTCGAGTTCCTCGGCGGCTCCATCGAGCCAAAACTGTACAGACGACAGAGTTTCTCGGCAGAATCCGGGTTTTGACCGAGTTTCTCGGTGAATTCTGCCGAGAAACTCTGTCGTGTGTACGAGGCCTAAGGAGCAGGGCCCTCTGGTTCCTACTGTATTAAAGTGTATTGTATTTGTACTGTCTACCCTCAAGTTCTGAAGCGCTGTGTAAACTGTTGGCACTATATAAATCCTGTATAATAATAATAAAAAATTATGGAAACATCCACTGGCCACGTTGTACTGGAGGTGTGGTGTGTTCAATGTATAGCGTGCAATAGGATTAGGCAGGTCATATTGGAGACTCAATGTTATACATTACGGGCCAGATTCAGAAAGAAGTTACGCTGGCGTATCTATTGATACGCCGCGTAACTTCTAGGATGCTCCGGTGTATCTTTTTTCTGTTTTCAGAAAACAAGATACGCCGGAATTTTGCTAAGATCCGACTGGCGTAAGTCTCTTACGCCGTCGTATCTTAGTTGCATATTTACGCTGGCCGCTAGGTGGCGCTTCCGTCGATTTACGTGAGGAATATGCAAATTAGGTAGATATGCCGATTCAGAAACGTACGTCCGCCCGGCGCATTTTTTTTACGCCGTTTACGCAAGGCTTTTTCCGGCGTAAAGTTACCCCTGCTATATGAGGCGTATCCTATGTTAAGTATGGACATCGGGCCAGCGTCGAATTTTCCGTCTATTACGTCGTTTGCGTAAGTCGTTCGCGAATAGGGCTGTACGTAAGTTACGTTCACGTCGAAAGCATTGACTATTTGCGGCGTAATTTGGAGCATGCGCACTGGGATACGTTCACGGACGGCGCATGCGCCCTTAGTCAAAAACGTCATTTATGTGGGGTCAGCCTTCATTACCATACAACACGCCCACTGCATGGATAATTTGAATTCCGCGGGCTTACGCCGGACCGCATACGCTACGCCGCCTTAACTTAGGGCGCAGGTTTACGCCAGGCTTTTTGAATCCGGCCCTACATCTGTATGTAGTATATTAGATTATTTTGATCGTTGATGGTGGTAAGGTCCTGCTACTATATATCTAAATTTACTACCTTCCAGATGAAGTGCTGTGGATTTCATGGATATGAAGATTTCAAAAACTCCACCTACTACAGGAATAATCTTGAATTTCCTCCAGTCTGCTGTGATTTTAAGAGCCCCTGCCAGGAGTCTAGTATAAGCCATCTGACCAAGGTAAAATTCATTAATGGACTAACCTTATAACCTTATAACTAATAACCTAAAAAAACCTGACAGATCCAGAAATGATGCCCATTATAGCATCTGTGCGTGTCCATCCTGTTCCATAGTCAATATGGGCCTTTGCTCCTTGTAGATAATAATTTCTTCTTTTACCTTTCCAGGGTTGCTTTACCGCCTTTGAGTCCTTCCTATCTAAAAATGGGAAGATTGTCGGGGGAGTGACTCTCGGAATTTGCGGTCTGGAGGTAAATGGATCCCGTTTCTTGTATGATGATATGTCATTTTATAGTAGTAGAAATCCTAAGTATCTTTTTAAACTTGGAAGTAGATACTTCAGTAAATTTGTGTTTTTTTTTCTCTCAATTAAATAAGAATTCTAACCATAAATTAATTTCAATACAAGATTTTTACAGTTACTATAAAGCTATATGACATTTTTGTTCGAATGTATATGCCTTTAGCTTTAATTCTTGGTTATTCTTACATCTATAGTCATGATTCAAATGAATAGGCTGTGACATGGAAAACAACTTATACACTGAAGTCAAGGGGCAAAATTTAAAGGGTAACTCCACTTTTGTTGGGGAAAAGAAAGTTGCAAAAAAATAATAATATAGCGTATACAATTGCGACACAAGTCTTATTGTAATTGAATGTTATTAAAAATTACCTTTCCTCTCCAAGCTGCAGCGCTGTAATTCTCTGTAAATGCAATGCAATATGGCTACCTGGGGGCTGTGTACAGAATGCTCCCTAGATATGTAATTTCCTGCTTGATTCCTGTGATTGGTTAACTGATTTTACCAGAAGTCTGCACTAAGGTACAAATTAGATTTTTGGCATCCCCTGCAACAAAAATGGCAATTTTGGTGAGATATTCCCAGGGGAAATCACGTCTAAAGGGATGCAGACCCTGCCGCTCTCCTCATTAGAGACCTGCAGGTGCAGCAGCTGATTGGTAATTATAAAGCCACTGCCATACAGACTCACTTTGCACATGGATACAGACAAACATCTATTCCTCCAGAATAACATAAGGTAGGACTCTGCAACAAAGTTTGTTAAAATCCTTGCAATGTACATAGATCACCCAGAGGAGGATATATTTTTCTCAACGAAAGTGGAGTTACTCTTTAAAAAAGGGAATACGTTGCATTTGTAGGACAAGTAATGCCTGATTGTTGATGATTGATATTTGTATCTTCATGGCACTCGATAGTATGGGATGGTGCAGGTTCTCTTGGCACAGACAAGTTGAGGATACAGAATAAGGGCACAGGGCACTGCAAGTAAAAATATCTTATTTGTTGACAAGGATCATTTTAATGGTAGTAGCGAGGCACATGTAGCCCCCCGAGCTACTGTTAGGAAACCAAGATGATCAAAAAAGTTGCTAAACTTTCAGATTCCCTGAAAAAAAAAAATGAAATGTCAAATCGCATGCTAAATCTAAGCCTATTTCTGGCAATGGCACAGTCCGAATCAGTGCGACACCGACTTTGCGGCGCTGCGCCGATTCCCAAAAGTAGTTCCTACAACTTCGGGGGCGATTTCAATAGACATCTGTGCATAAACCCGCACAGATGTCTCTCAAATCACCGAATTCGGATTGAAATGCCGGTTTGAAATTGTGCGAGTTCTGCTGAACCCACATGATTTCAAACCCGCATTCAGTGTGAACCCAGGCTTATAGGAGAATTGTACAAAAAAAATCAATAAATGATTGATTAAACTCACAAGTCCTCACAAGTCCTTTTTTTTAACACTACTATTACTTTATATTGGCTTTTGGAATTTACAAATGCAGCAACTTAGGCCTTGTACACACGAGGGGATATCCGTTGAAAGCGGTCCACCGGACTGTTTCCATCGGATATGTCCGCTGGCGGATTTTGATCTGATGGCTGTACACACCATCAGATCAAAATCCCAGCGGAAAACATCCGCGGTGACGTGGCCGCGCCGTCGCGGCGACGTGCGCGACCCTGGAAGGTAAATACTTCCACGCATGCGTCTAATCATTTCGACGCATGCGAGGGATGGGGATCGGACGGACTTATCCGGTGAGTCTGTACAGACGACCGAATAAGTCCGAAGGACAGGTTTCCAGCGGATAGATTTCTTAGCATGCTAAGAAATTTTTATCCACTGGAAAACCGTCGGCTGGATAAATGTCCGCTTGAAAATGTCCGTTAGGCCCTACACACGACCGGATCTATCTGCTGGAACTGATCCACGGATAAATCCCATCGGACAGATCCGGTCGTGTGTACGGGGCCTTAGGCCCCGTACACACGACCGGATCTGTCCGCTGGGATTTATCCGCGGATCAGTTCCAGCAGATAGATCCGGTCGTGTGTACGTCCGAGCGGACATTTCCCAGCGGATTAAAATCCAGCCGACGGATTCCCAGCGGATAAAAATTTCTTTGCATGCTAAGAAATCTATCCGCTGGAATCCAGTCCAGCGGACTGAACCGGTCGTCTGTACAGACTCACCGGATCAGTCCGTCTGCTCCCATCCCTCGCATACGTCGTAATGATTCGACGCATGCGTGGAAATATTTACCTTCCAGGGTCGCGCACGTCGCAGCGTCATCGGCGCGGCGCGGCCACATCACCACGGATGTATTCCGCGGGGATTTCGATCTGATGGTGTGTACAGCCATCAGATCCAAATCCGCCAGAGGATTTATCCGCTGGAAACGGTCCAGGGGACCGTTTCCAGCGGATATCATCTCGTCTGTACGAGGCCTTAGACTTTGGATGAAATGTTTAGCACTGGGGAACAATTTTGGATAGATAAGTAATGCTTTTTCTCTTTCGTTCATAGACGGACACAGCCTTCATTGATCTTAGGGTTATGCTTCTTCCTACCAGGAGATTTAGGCAGAATTCTACAGCACTTAAGGTGTTAAAAACTTTCCTTCATGCCGCTCCTCCCAGGGGGCGTGGCTCCCCCAGGCATAACCCCCACTCTGCTCTAGCAGCTTCAGTTTGTTTCTGCCTAACCGTCAGGAGAGTCAGGCTCTCTCTGGAGTCCTGGACTCTGGAGTTTTTCTTGCTATTTTTCTTGCGATTATTCTTTCTTTTATTATTTTGTTCCTGCATTTTTGAATCCTGCGATTCTTCTATCAACAGCCGACTGGGTGACAGGCTGGGTCCTCGGCCCTTGTAGTCCCCCCAGGTTCGGCCTTCGAGCGTGTGCCGGCCCTCAGCTCAGCTTTGGGACGTCCACGACAGGCCCCTTTGCTCCAGGGGCGGCCGGGGAACTTCGGTTCTAGGGCACACATATGACCGGTCTTTATGGCCTTGTCACAGTGTGTCTGGCCGACAGCCATGCCGTTTAGCGGACGTTGGTTCTGTCTGGGATACCTCCAGCCGGTAGTCGCAGGACGGGTAAGTAGTGACCCTTGCTCAGGTAAGTGGTCTGGCTGGAATTTTCCCTGGGGAGGTCGACTGAGGGTTCGCCCTGCTTTCCTCTCTCCCTTATTCCTCTCCTTCCTTCCCTTTTGGGTAGCGGCTGTGAGGGTTTTTTTTTCTGGGGTCTCTTTATTATCACCGGGGCCTGTGTGTTAGCTGGGGCTGTGTGTGTTCACTGCAGGGGGCTGTAGTGTTCTCTGCGGGACTTGTGTGCTGTTTTACTAGGCTGCTGTGGCTGCTGGCTGTCTGTTTTAAAAAAAGAAAAAAAAAAAAGAAAGAGAGATTTTTTTTTGAAAAGTGCGCCACGGCCGCCATTTTGCCGTAGTCGCGCCTTGTATATCTCGGCGGCCATTTTCTTGTGGTCCTTGGCAGTTTTTTTGCATTACGGCGGCCATCTTTAATTTTCGTTTGTCCTCGTGTGGCCGTTTTAGCGCTCGGAGAGACCGCGAATCTCTCCGTGGGGACTGTCAGCAGCGCAGCCGGCTTCTCAGCACGTCATCAGGCTCCTCTCAGCGCGATGCACCAGGCGGGGTGGTGAGTTCCCTGGGGGCCCTCATGCTCAGAACTAGAGCTAGAACAGCCGGGAGGTGACCGTGGGTGGTTCTCTGCTTAGCAGTTTGGGTAACTCGGTGGTGGGATGCCCTGGAGCCTGTACTAGGTACTATCCTCCCCACTAAGGCCTGAGTTAACCCTCGATGCCCCTCCCCCTGCCACTTCTGTTGAGGGAGTGTTATTTCTGAAGCAGCTAGTGCCTGGTTGGGGGGTAAAAAAGCGCCCCCTCCCTAAACCTGCTTCGGGGGATGCCGCTGACATTGGACTATGCCCGGCTATTGCGTCTGGCTCTGGTTCTGTGGTGTCAGTGGATGTGGGCTAAAAACCCACGCGACCAAGGAATTTGTTGGAGCTCTTATTTTCTGCGGTTAGAGCTTATAGCTCAGTAACTAGACGGTTTGTAGTTTTGGCGGAGGTACCAGATGTACCGGTCCCTTTTGGGTTCCGCAAATCCGCAGCGCACTGCAACTGTGTTCCTTATTTGGACTTTTTATGTTACACCGCAGTATATATATATATTTTTTGCAGTCCCTGAATGCTTTGCGACCCCTTTGTAAGTAGGTGGGTCTCTCCTCCTGTGGACCCTCCAGTGTCCGGATGGAGCAAAGCCGCAACGTTGCCCGTGGCAGGGGCTCCTGCCTGTGGGGACCCCGCTGAGACCGGTCTTGACGCGGTCTCTGGTGTCACAGACTCTGACTGGTGCTGCTGAGCCCTGTAAGGACCTAGCTGAACGTTTGGTTCAGGGTCTGTAGTTTGTCTGTGAGTCAGTCCTGGATGCGCTTCCCTTCCTTTCCAGGGCCTCCGCCTCTGTGGGGGTGTTTGCGCCTCCTCGTGTGGCTTACATGCTGGTCTTCGGACCGATCCTCAAAGGGTCCTTGGTGGACTCACCCCTTTAGGGGTGGGCGGCTTTTTGGGCCTCCCGGGTTGACACCCCTAGGGATGCCACGGGTGGTAAGAGCACGCTGCTTCCTCTGCTAGGAAGGGCAAGGAGCCTCGCCGTCGGCGAGTGCCCTCCTCTCCCGAGCGGTTCGTGCGCCCAGCACGGTGGGCATTCTGCAGGGTGCTAAGGCCCCCGCTGCGGGGCTGTGACGCGCCTGGCACCACGTGCCTTACGGGCCTGCGGACGGTATTGCTTCCGCATGTAGGTCTGCCCCCGCCCGTGTCAGGTGGGGGGCTGGCTTTGTGATTTTGCGGCTCGGTTGAGGCCTCTTCTTTCCGACCGTTGGCTTTGCGAGGTTGTTTTCTCGCGGTGCAAGATAGATTTTCTCTCTTGGCTGCCTAACAGATTTTTTCCCTCCATCCTCTGGCTTCCTCCGGTTCGCTGGTTGGTTCTGTCCAGGATCTTCTGATCGGGGGAGTGATGGTGCCAGTTCCCTCGATGGAACGGTCTCAGGGGTAATACTCCAATCTGTTGGTAATCCCCATGGTGGACGGGGTCCGTCCAATCCTGGGCCTCAGGGCCCTCGTTTGTTTTTTTGTAAAGTACAAAATTTCAGGATGGGAATTTTTTTCTGGCGTCCTTGGATGTCATGAACGCATACCTGCATGTTCCCATATGCTCTAAGCACCAGAGATTCTGGGCTTTGCGGTCAGGGAGGACCTTTTTCTTTTTGTGGCCCTCCCGCTCGACTTGGTGTCGACACCACAGGTTTTTACCGTGGTGCTCGTCCCGATACTGGCCCGGCTGTGTCAGCGGGGGTTTATCGTGGGATGTCTGGACGACATTCTCCTACGAGCTTCTGAGAACTCTGCATTTGTGGAGCCGTGTCTATCACGTGTCAGACTCTCCAGGAAGTTTTGGCTGGCTTCTGTTTTTGTCCAGAAGTCAGTGTTGGTCCCGTCTGGGACTGGAATTCCTGGGACTAGTCCTGGATTCCGCCGGGGCGGGAGTTTTGTTCTCCTAACGGAAACATTTAAGACTCTGCAATCTGCTGGGCAGCAGTTGTCGACCTAGTGGTGGTCATCTCCGCGATTCTGCTTGAGGGTTCTGGATCTGACGGTGGCCTCTTTCGAGGCGGTTCCGTATGGCCAATTTCCACGCCAGGGTGCTACAGGAGGACCTGTTGTCACGTGGGGACTAGCTTCCGTCCTCTCTGGATTACCAGGTTCGGATGAGTCATCTAGTCCCTGGTGTGGTGGCTGATGTTTTCCGGTGCTTCGGGCTGGGAAGTCGTTTCGGCCAAGCCACTGAACAGTGGTCGCGACGGATGCCAGCCTCTCCGGTTGTGGGAGGGGTTTTTGGGGCACCCAGTCAGCCCTGGGGTGCTGGACTCAGGTGGCGACCCACCTACCAATCGTTGTTCTGAATCGAGCTTTGCCTTGCCTGGTGGTCCCTGGTTCTACAGGGCCGACCATTCGGGACCCTGTCCGTCAACGCTGTGGCGTACGTCGACCATCAGGGAGGCACACAGAGCTCTGTTGCAGCGACGAGGGTCGCGCACATCCTTTGGTGGGCCAAAGGGTCCGTTCCGGCTCTATTGGCCGTATACATTCCGGGAGTACGGATTTGGCAAGCCGACTCCTAAGTCGGACTGTGCTAGACCACGGAGGGTGGTCTCTCCACCCGTAGGGGTTTTTCAGTATATGTGCCGAAAGTGGGGCACTCCAGGCGTGGTCCTTCTAATGTCCCGCCTCAACCGGAAGGTGCCATGTTTTTGGCCAGGTCACGGGACCCGTGGGCTGACGCGTCAGGCGCGTTGGTGGCTCCTTGGGGTCGCTATCGCCTGCTTTACACCTTCCCTCCTCGGTAGCTTCTTCCTCGCCTGCTGCGCAGAGTGGAAGCCGAGGGTATTTCTCAATCCGGATTGCCCCAGATTGGCCGCGTCGCTCCTGGTACGCGGACCTGGTGCGTCTGGTGGCAGACACCCCCTAGCGTCTTCCCCTGGGGGTTGATCTTCTGTTACAGGGTCCGATTATCCACCCTGTTTTTTACAGCCACTGGCTTAGCGGCGTGGCTGTTGAGAGCCTGGGGCTGAAGGCCCGAGGCCTATTTGGCTCAGTGGTCTCTACCGTGCTGCCTGCACAGAAGTCTACCTCACGTAGGTTTTACATCATACGTGGAAGGCCTGCATCTCTGTGTGTGAGGAGATGAAGTGGCACCCTCGGACACACGTGGTGTCCAGGATTCTGCTGTTTTTTACAGCAGGGAGTGGATCTGGCTCTCGCCTTAAGTACGGTTAGGAGTCAGTTTTCTGCTCTGGCTGTTACTTTCAATGAGCCTTGGCGTCGCACTCCTTGGTGCGTACGTCTGTTCTGGGGGTCTGGCATTTGGCCCCTCCACTACCCCCATGGGACTTGTATTTAGTCCTTTTGGTTCTTCTGGATGCTCCCTTTGTGCACATTCGGGAGGTTTTTTGTTGACTGTCACGAGACGGGAGCTGGTTTAGCTCAAGTGCTAGAGTACCTGCCCTTCATGCATTTGACTCTGGGTTCCAGCCCAGGAAGGTCTGCGTTGTCACGTGGCCGTGGCTCGTCGTGGGCATTTCCACTGTGATTTTTTCTGGTAGCGATTACCTCGATCAGACTAGTGTTTGTCTGAACTGGAGGCCTTGTCTTGCAAGGCTCCCTGCTTGGTCATCCATAAGGATGAGGTGGTGCTGCGGCGCAGCCGTCTTTTCTCACCAGGGTGGTTTCGGCTTTTCACGTTGGTGTGGACATTGTTCTTCCATCCTTATGTCCTTGGCCGAAATGGAGGGAGGTGGCCACTTTTACATCCTCTGGATGTGATTCGGGCCCTACGTATGTACTTATCTGCTACGATTCCGTTCCGGAAGTCGGTCTCACTGTTCGTGTCGCTGGCTGGTTCTACCAGGGGGCCTGGTAGTCTCGTCGGCCACCTTTTTCCGGGGTGGATCCGACGGATTGTGCTTCAGGCCTATGCCCTGAAGGGGCAGGCGCCTCCCTTTTGGGTTACGGCGCATTCGACCAGGGCGATCGGGGCCTCTTGGGCTTTCAGGCATTATGCCTCTGTGTTACAGGGGTGTATGGCAGCGACCTGGTCGTCGTTCCACACTTTTTCTAAGTCTTACAAGGTGGATGTGAGTGCATCTTCTGATGCCTCCTTCGGCCGCAGGGTGTTACAGGCGGCAGTTTACGGTTGGAGTTCCTCCGTTGAGTAACTCCGGTTTTGTTTGGGGTGTAACCTGTTTTTGCTGTGTTATTTTCCCACCCCTCGAATTTTTTTGACACTGCTTGGGGACGTCCCTAAGGTCAATGAAGGCTGTGTCCGTCTATGAATGAAAGAGAAAAAAAGGATTTTTGTACTCACCGTAAAATCCATTTCTCTGAGTTCATAGACGGACACAGCACCCACCCCTCCTTGGTTTGTACTGCTTGTTACGAACTGAAGCTGCTAGAGCAGAGTGGGGGTTATGCCTGGGGGAGCCACGCCCCCTGGGAGGAGCGGCATGAAGGAAAGTTTTTAACACCTTAAGTGCTGTAGAATTCTGCCTAAATCTCCTGGTAGGAAGAAGCATAACCCTAAGGTCAATGAAGGCTGTGTCCGTCTATGAACTCAGAGAAATGGATTTTATGGTGAGTACAAAAATCCTTTTTTTTGTACTCACCGTAAAATCCATTTCTCTGAGTTCATAGACGGACACAGCACCCACCCCTCCTTGGTTTGTACTACTTGTTACGAACTGAAGCTGCTGGAGCAGGGTGTGGGTTATGCCTGGGGGAGCCACGCCCCCTGGGAGGAGCGGCATGAAGGAAAGTTTTTAACACCTTAAGTGCTGTAGAATTCTGCCTAAATCTCCTGGTAGGAAGAAGCATAACCCTAAGGTCAATGGAGGCTGTGTCCGTCTATGAACTCATAGAAATGGATTTTACGGTGAGTACAAAAATCCTTTTTTTATATACAACCAGCTGCCAAATGCCTGTGACGCGGGAGGGGGGGGGTTGTATTGTAGAGGGGGTTTGTAAAGTAGGGGGGTCTGTAATGTAGAGGGGGTCTGTAATGTAGGGGGGTCTGTACTTTAGGGAGGGGGTCTGCACTGTAGGGAGGGGGTCTGTACAGTAGGGAGGTCTGTGTAACATGCAGGGGGTCCAGAACTGTTAGGCCTCGTACACACGATAGGTTAAACAGAGGACAGCGGTCTGATGGACCATTTTCATCGGTCAAAACCGATCGTGTGTATCCCCATAGGTTGTTTAACCATCGGTTAAAAAAAAGCCAACTTGCTTTAAATTTAACCTATGTATTCCTAACCGATAGGTCAAAACCGATCGTTAGTAGGCACAACCATCGGTTAAAAATCCACGCATACTCAGAATCAAGTCGACGCATGCTTGGAAGCATTGAACTTCGTTTTTTCCAGCACGTCGTTGTGTTTTACGTCACCGCGTTCTGACACGATCGTTTTTTTAACCGATGGTGTGTAGGCGCGACGGACCATCTGTCAGCTTCATCGGTTAACCGATGAAAACGGTCCATCAGACCGTTCTCATCGGATGGACTGATCGTGTGTACGCGGCTTTAGTGGCGTGTCTGTGTAACAAACTGTGGGGGGCTGTGTAATGTAAAGGGGTCCAGAGGTGCAGGGTGCTGTGTAATGTAAAGGGGTCCAGAGGTGCAGGGTGCTGTGTAATGTAAAGGGGTCCAGAGGTGCAGGGTGCTGTTTAATGTAAAGGGGTCCAGAGGTGCAGGGTGCTGTTTAATTTAAAGGGGTCCAGAGGTGCAGTGCTATGTAATGTAAAGGGGTCCAGGGTGATGTGTAATGTAAAGGGGTCCATCTGTGCTGAATGGAGGGGTCTGTGCAGAATGGGGGGTCTGTGCTGAATGGAGGGGTCTGTACATTCTCTAGGCTATATTTATATGGGCATGGAGTGAAGCTGAATTATATCAAGAGCTATTTCACACTGCCAGCTGGCTGCGTTATCGGTAAAGCGCCGCTTTATCATCGTTTTAGCTGAGCTATTTGGCCGCTATCAGGGTGCTTTTAACCCCTGCTTGCGTTTGAAGAAAGGGTTAAATGCGACTGTGTATTGCCGATGTGGAAGCGCCCCCCCCCCCCCTGAAAAAATTCAGCGGACGCCCATGCCCACAACCCATCATTAACCGCAGACGCGACGGTATACAGTAAGAGTAAGATAGGCTATTAGCTCTTCGGGGGTGGGCTCTACTATAAATGATTTATATGCCATGAAAAGTGCTGTAAAGTTATTTTGTGCTTGGTTTTATAAATTAAATAAATGTTGTCTGTTGTGTTTGCCTTGCAGCTTGCAGCCATGATTGTCGCACTCATGTTGTTTTGCCAGATCAGAAAAAAGTAATCGATTGGATCTGCCATTCTTTTTGCTGGGGATATCTCGTTTAATGGTGGTACTAAACATGAATGCAGAGGGTGAAGCCATGTGCTATGATTTAGGAGAGTACACTCTGTGTAGTATCACCTCTCTAATTCATGAATTTCCGGCATCAGCTTGTCAGTTTGATTGTCATCTGAGCAGATCCCAGCAATGGTCAAAGATTATCAGCACTGTCACACCGGAGCCTACCGCACGTCACCTTATTATATAAATTCTATTTTCTTACACTTTTTAACCTATAAAGACTTATATGATAACGCATTGTAAAGAGCAAAAAAAGATGTGCGCAGTGCAATAACTGACATCAACTGATCAGATTTCAGTTTATGGTAGTTAGGAAATATAAAGACTGGTTGCTCACGGTTACTGTAATTTTTACATTATTGGGCTTATTCAATAAGGCATAAAGCAAAGAAAAAAATATAAGTAACATGTCTCCCAATCAGCCAATCCGATTTCAGCTGTCTTTTTTTGCAGTGCAGCTTAAAAAAAAAAATCTTACCTGGCTTCTGATTGGTTGCTTCTGTTTTTTTCTTTCCTCCTGTTTTATCAATTTACTTTAGGAATCGTTTGTATATATAAAATGTAAGAAAGTATGTTTATGTTTGATGAATGTTAATGAATATAAAAAATAGTTGATAAATATTTTAATTATAAGGGCTAAAGTTAATAATAAAAACTAAGGCTGTTATAGGTGTATTGTGTTTTGTAACCATTTTAATTTATTTTGAGTGCCTCAGATCCTGACCCCTTTATATCCTGTGTTATTTATTGTAAAAGGGACAAAGTGTCCTAAAAAGAATCACATTATTAAAAGGGAAGAAGGGCAGGAAGTTTGTGAAGGGGTGGGAGGAAGAAAAGGAGGGGAGGTTAGGAAGGGGGTGGAAATAAGAGAACAGATGAAAATGAAGGATGGGAGGGGAAGTAAAAGAGAGAAGGAGGGAAAGAAGGGTGGGGGAGGAGGGCAAAAGTTTGGAGAGGAAGGATAAAAGGGGAGGGAAGGCAAGAAGGGTTGGGAAGGAAAGGTGAGGGTGGGAGAGGGGAGAGTTGTTGGGAAGAAAGAAAGAAAAAGGTGGGATGAAGTGTTGGAAAAGTAGGGTGGGAGAGGAGGGAAGAGTGGTTAAGAAGGAAGGGTGAGAGGGGGGGCAGAGGGGAAAAGGTGTGGGAAGGTAGGGTGGGCAAGAAGGGATGAAGTATTGGGAAGGAAGGAAGGAGGGAGTGTTGGTTAGGAAGGGTAGGAGAGCTGGGAAGAAGTGTTGGGAAGGAAGGGTGGGAGAGGAGGGAGAGAGTATTGGGAAGATAGGATGGAAAAGGTGGGAGAAAGTGTTGGGGGGAAAGTGTGAGATGGGGAAGAAGAGCTGGGAAAGAAGGGTGGAAGAGGAGGTAGGGAGTGTTGAGAAGGAAGGGTAGAAGAGGAGGGAGGGAGTGTTGGGAAGGAAGGGTGGGAGAGGAGGGAGGGAGTGTTGGGAAGGAAGGGTGGGAGAGGAGGGAGGGTTGGGAAGGAAGGGTGGGATAGCTGGGAAGATGTTTTGGGAAGGCAGGGTGAGAGGGGGAAGAAGGACTGGGAAGGATGGGTGGGAGAGGAGGTAGGGAGTGTTTGTTAGGAAGGGTGTGAGAGGAGGGAGTATTGGGAAGGAAGGGTAGGCAAGCTGGGAAGAAGTGTTGGGAAGAAAGGGTGAGAGGGGGAATAAGGGCTGGGATGAGAGAGGGGGGAGTGTTTGGAAGGAAGGGTGGGAGAGGAGTGAGGGAGTGTTTGGAAGGAAGGGTGGAATAGGAGTGAAGGAGTGTTTGGAAGGAAGGGTGGGAGAGGAGTGAGGGAGTGTTGGGAAGGAAGGGTGGGAGAGGAGTGAGGGAGTGTTTGGAAGGAAGGGTGGGAGAGGAGTGAGGGAGTGTTTGGAAGGAAGGGTGGGAGAGGAGTGAGGGAGTGTTTGGAAGGAAGGGTGGGAGAGGAGTGAGGGAGTGTTGGGAAGGAAGAGTGGGAGAGGAGTGAGGGAGTGTTTGGAAGGAAGGGTGGGAGAGGAGGGAGGGAGTGTTGGGAAGGAAGGGTAGGAGAGGAGGGAGGGAGTGTTGGGAAGGAAGGGTGTGAGAGGAGGGAGGGAGTGTTGGGAAGGAAGGGTGGGAGAGGAGTGAGGGAGTGTTTGGAAGGAAGGGTGGGAGAGGAGGGAGGGAGTGTTGGGAAGGAAGGGTGGGAGAGGAGTGAGGGAGTGTTGGGAAGGAAGGGTGTGAGAGGAGGGAGGGAGTGTTGGGAAGGAAGGGTGGGAGAGGAGTGAGGAAGTGTTGGGAAGGAAGGGTGGGAGAGGAGGAAGTGTTGGGAAGGAAGGTGGGAGAGGAGGAAGTGTTGGGAAGGAAGGGTGGGAGAGGAGGAAGTGTTGGGAAGGAAGGGTGGGAGAGGAGGAAGTGTTGGGAAGGAAGGGTGTGAGAGGAGGGAGAAAGTGTTGGGAAGGAAGGGTGGGAGAGGAGGAAGTGTTGGGAAGGAAGTTGGGAGAGGAGGAAGTGTTGGGAAGGAAGGGTGGGAGAGGAGGAAGTGTTGGGAAGGAAGGTGGGAGAGGAGGAAGTGTTGGGAAAGAAGGGTGGGAGAGGAGGTGTTAGGAAAAAGGGTGAGGGGGGAAGAAGGGCTGGAAAGGAAAGATGGAAGAAAAGGCAAGGGAGGGAAGGTATGTGTGGGAAGGGAAGATAAAGATTCAAGGGGTTGGGTGGGGGAGGGACAAATGCAGAAAGAAAGGGAAAGGGATAGAAGAAAAAGAATGGGAAGGGAATGAATAGGATTTAAATACTTACACTATTTGCTTTTCAAATTAGATTTAAAAAATGTTTTATTTGTTTATTTGTATATGTGCCTGGTTTGAAGAGGAATGATTTGTCCTAGTGGAAAATGAAATCTAAACCAAAATATATTTTTATCCTTAGTTATGACTAATGATTTTCTTGAATTTTTTATTTTTATTCTTCTCACCTGTCCATGCGTAATACTTCCCTCTGCATGCTTTGGTGTCATTTAGTGCAGATCACAGAAGTATCATCCAGGCTTGGAGCCGTTCTTTCCCCAGGTGGCCTGTGGTGTGACACACACAGTAAACACCGCCTGGCACATGTGTACTGACAGGTGATTGGCTGCCATTTTCCCAGGGTAGCCTTGCGGTGTTATAGCCAAGAGCTGTTTTGAAGGCAGACAATACCTTGGAGAGTTCAGTGTATGCAAGACGGTGACATTTTTATGCAGACATGCAGCAACAATCACTTGTGTTTTTAATAATAGCATGTAATTTGTTCCTGTATGAGAACAGGCCACCTTACAGGTCACTTGGCACTTTTGACAATTACTGCAAATAACCAGACATGTTCAGGTATTGATTCTACATTATAAAGCTGCCTAGAGATGGATAGAATTTAGAATACAAATCCTTAGGAATAGTTTTAGTAAAATGTGTATGAAGATTCTTAGAACATTTAAATGTAATTTGAAAGATTTTGTTTGCCTTTAAAGTGGAGTTTCCATCCCAAATTGTTATTGCATTATTGTGCTCATTAGACCTAAAAAAGAAAAAAAGAAAACATTTTTTTTACTCATCTGGAAATGCCTGTTGCTATGCGGTCCCACGAAATCTGCCTTTGGAATCACCTAGGATTCTGACATCATCTAATGCTCCTGGGAAATGTGTGTCATCATTTCCCAGGATGCAGTGCGCTACCCAATTATCACTCCCCATCCAAGACTTCCAGGAAGTAAGTGCTTGTGGGCTTCACAATGCCCACAAGCGAAATGACAACGGTGTAGACATAGCTTTTATAAAGTATCTTTTTTGAATAACTATGCGGAGCAGCGGCGGATTGTAAAATAGTAAGTGACCGGATTTATATTATAAAAACGCATGATGAAAAGACATACATTTAAAAAATGCTAATTGTGGTTGGAACCCCGCTTTAACATTTGATTTAGCAAATAATGGACTTTACTGAACGAAAATCACACAATTTTCTCGTCGATGCGGTCAAAAATGGATGTCGATTTCACTGCACTAATGATTTAGGAAATTAATTACCGTATTTATAGGCGTATACCGCGCACTTTTTTGCCCTGAAATTCAGGGCAAAATCGTGGGTGCGCGATATACGCCGATACCCGCTTCCCACGCCGAGTTTGAACTACTGCGCCGGCATATACCAAGCGCAGTACACTTGTGTATAGTCGGGCAGGCTCGGCTCCTCTCGCAGTCACGTCCTGGACGTACAGGACGTGACCGCGAGAGGAGACAAGCCTGTCCGACTATACACGAGTGTACTGCACTCGGTATATGCCGACGCAGTAGTTCAAACTCAGCGCGGGAAGCGGAGATCGAGCGGGAGGACACCGCAGAAGGACGGCGGATCCGACGAGGACACCACCGAAGCCGCAGACGGACGCCGGACCCGACGAGGCCGCCGATGGACACCGCGCAAGACACCAAAACTGTACGTACTAAAATCTTTTTTTCACAGGAATGCTGGTCCACTTTAGGGGTGTGCGCTATACGCCGGAGCGCGCAATACCCCGATAAATACGGTAACTGTCTTAAAACGTTCATTTACTATGAATCTTTGGGCCAGATTCACAGACATTTGCACTTTCGCCGCGTATCAGTGATACGCTACGCCGTCGTATCTTACCTGGCGGAATTTCGAATCCACAGCGATTTTGCGCCGTAAGTTACGGCGGCGTAGTGTTTTTCTGGCGGCGTATTTGAAATTGGGAGGGTTGGGGGCGTGATTCATTTAAATGAAGCGCGTCCCCGCGCCGAATGAACTGCGCATGCTCCGTTTTGAAATTTCCCGCCGTGCTTTGCGCGTTTTTTGAACTTCGACGTGACTTACGTCCATCCCTATTAACGGACGACTTACGCAAAAAAAAAAATTAAAATTTCGACGCCGGAACGACGGCCATACTTTAACATGGCAAGTCTATCTATACGCCACAAAATAGCAGCTTTAACTTTACGCCGGAAAAAGCCGACTAGAGACGACGTAAGAGAATGCGACGACCACGCGTACGTTCGTGGATCAACGGAAAAAGCTCATTTGGATACCCGGCGCTGAAAACTACGCGAACTCCACCCAGCGGGCGCCAAAGTATTGCATCTAAGATCCGAAGGCGTACGAAGCCGTACGCCTGTCGGATCTTACCCAAATGCCGTCGTATCTTGGTTTGAGGATTCAAACTAAAGATACGACGTGGGAAATCTGAAAGTACACCGTACTTGCACTGTGAATCTGCCCCTTTGTTTGAAAATTGTACCTATCTATGACCAGCTTTAAGGTGTATCCAGAGCAGGGGTACCCAACCAGTGGCCCGGGGGCCACACGTGGCTTGCGGAGCCCTCTGATGTGGCCCGCGACCTCCTGCTCTGGGATGGAATAGAATACTGGGGGTAATCCACAAAGATCCGGCGTAACTTAATTTCTCTTTCGTTCATAGACGGACACAGCATCCTTTGACCTTAGGGTTATGCTTCTTCCTACCAGGAGATTTAGGCAGAATTCTTACAGCACTTAAGGTGTTAAAACTTTCCTTCATGCCGCTCCTCCCAGGGGGCGTGGCTCCCCAGGCATAACCCACACCCTGCTCCAGCAGCTTCAGTTTGTTTCTGCCTAACCGTCAGGAGAGTCAGGCTCTCTGGAGTCCTGGACTCTGGAGTTTTTTCTTGCGAATTTTTTTGCATCTTGCAAGTTTTTTCCTCGCTTTTTTATTTTATTTTTGAATCCTGCGATTCTTCTATCAACAGCCGACTGGGTGACAGGCTGGGTCCTCGACCCTTGTAGTCCCCCCAGGTTCGGCCCTCGAGCGTGTGCCGGCCCTCAGCTCCGCTTTGGGACGTCCACGACAGGCCCCATTGCTCCAGGGGCGGCCGGGGAACTTCGGTTCTAGGGCACACATATGACCGGTCTCTATGGCCTTGTCACAGTGTGTCTGGCTGACAACCATGCCGTTCACGGACGTTGGTCTGTCTGGGATACCTCCAGCCGGGTAGTCGCAGGACAGGTAAGTAGTGGCCCCTTACTCAGGTAAGTGGTCTGGCTGGAATGTTTTCCCTGGGGAGGTCGACTGAGGGTTTTTCCCTGCTTTCCTCTCTCCCTTATTCCTCTCCCTCCTTCCCCCTTTGGGTGACGGCTGTGCAGGGTTTTTTTTTCCCTGGGGCTCATATTTTTTCACTCGGGTATGGCTGGGGCTGTTCTGTGTCGCTGCAGGGGACTGTGGTGGTCATTCTGGGCATTTTTGTGTGTGCTGTGTGCTGTTTTGGTGTACTGTCTTTTTTGGGTACACTGTCTTTTTAAAACTGCGCAATGGCGGCCATTTTGCCGGAGCCGCGCTTGTATTATTCGGCGGCCATTTTCTTGTGGCCGGAGCCGTTTTCAGCACTAGTTCGGCCTCTAGTGGCCGTTTCGGCGGGGGGAAAAAAGACCGCGAATCCTCTGAGGGGACAGACGCAGCGCTGCAGCTTCTCCTCAGCACACACTTGTCCTTCACAGACCGCGCCTGTACCAGGGGGGTGGTGAGTCTCAGGGGGCCCCATACTATGCTCTAGCGGCGGGAGGTGAGGTGACCTGTGGGGGACTTTTTTCCTGCCATTGGCAGTGGGGGTGACACGGCAGCTGCAATATGGAGCCTGAATCAGGCCCCTCATTCCTCACAATGCCGGAATTAACCCTTAGCGCCCCTTCCCCTGCCACATCTGTTGAATCGGTGTCGGCTGTCCTGGAGTCTTTTCTCACCAGGTTTGAAGCTGCCAGTGCTCGGTTGGGGGGTAAAAAGCGCCCCCCCCCCCGGAGGCTGTTTCTGGGGATATCTCTGACGCAGAATCTGATAACGCTGTTGCTGCTTCTGGTTCTGTCATGTCAGAGGATGCGGGCTTAACCCACATGGACAGCGAGGATGACTCTGCTGCGGAGTCTGCTGACAAGGAATTTGTTGGAGCTCTTATTACTGCGGTACGTGAGACTCTTCATTTAGAGGATGTGGCGGAGACACCAGCGGTGTCAGTCCCTTTTGGATTCCGCAAACCACTGCGTACCGCTAAGGTATTCCCTTGTGTTCCTTATTTGGACAATTTGTTGTATAAGGAATGGGATACACCGCAAAAGGCTTTTACTGTTCCTAAAAGCTTTGCTACCCGTTACCCCCTGGAGGAGGACTTTTTAAAAAAGTGGGTCACTCCTCCGTCGGTGGACCCTCCTGTGTCCAGACCGAGTAAGGCTACTACGTTGCCTGTGGAGGGGGCTCCTGCTTTCAAGGACCCGCTGATAGGAGAGTGGAGGCAGTGGCCCGCTCCTGTTCTCGGTGGTGGGTTCGGCGGTAAGGCCGGCTCTGGCCGGAGCCCTGGTAGCTCAGACGCTGACTGAACGGGCGAAGCTCCTGCTGCAGGATCTGGAGGTCCAAGGTGCTTCCGAGTCCTCTAGGGACCTGGCTGAGCAGTTGATTCAGGGTCAGAAGTTTCTCTGTGAGGCGGCTATGGATTCGATTCCTTTGCTTTCCAGGGCTTCTGTCTACGCAGTGGTTCTGCGCCGCCTTATATGGCTGAAGTGTGGTCGGCTGACAGTCCTCGAAAAAGGCCTTGGTGGATTTGCCCTTTAAGGCGGACGGCTCTTTGGGGCATCCCTGGATGACATCATTAAGGATGCCACTGGAGGTAAGAGCACCTTGCTCCCTCAGTCGGGGAAGGGTAAGGAACCTCGCCGCAAGCAAGGTCCTACTTTTACTACCCTAAGCGTTTTTTTCGTGAGCCCAGCGCGGCTGGAAAAGGTCCGCAAGGGGCGTAAGCGCCCCTGGTTTAACAAACCAAACAAGCCTGCGGACAAGCCTGCTTCCGCATGAAGGTCTGCCCCCGCCCGGGTCTCGGGTGGGGGGGGCGGCTTCACGACTTCGTGGATCGGTGGAATTCTCTTCTGACCGACCGTTGGGTTTGCGAGGTGGTCGCCTCGGGGTACAAGATAGAGTTCCTCTCTTGTCCCCCAAACAGATTTTTTCCATCCAACCTCCAGCTTCCTCCGGATCGTCGGCTAGCCCTGTCCGGGGCTGTCCAGGATCTTCTGGACAGAGGGGTAGTTGTGCCGGTTCCCTCGCTGGAACGGTTTCGGGGGTTCTACTCCAATCTGTTCGTGGTTCCCAAGAAGGGAGGGGTTCGCCCTGTCCTGGACCTAAAGGCCCTCAACTCCTTTGTCAAGGTGCAGCCATTCAGGATGGAGTCGGTCCGTTCTATCATAGCGGCCCTCCACCAGGGGGACTTCATGGCGTCCTTGGACATCATGGACGCATACCTGCATGTCCCCGTTTGCACAAGCCACCAAAGGTATCTGCGTTTTGCGATCGGGGAGGACCACTATCAATTCGTGGCCCTCCCGTTCGGGCTGGCGTCGGCACCACGGGTGTTCACCAAGGTGCTCGCCCCGATCCTGGCCTTGCTAAGGCAGCGAGGGATCGCTATCGTGGGATACCTGGACGACCTTCTTCTTCAAGCTCAGAGTTAGAGGAGGACGTGTCCATCACGTGTCGGACTCTGCAGGAGTTCGGCTGGCTTCTGAATCTCAAAAAATCAGTGTTGGTTCCGTCCAGAGGCTGGAACACCTGGGGATGGTTTTGGATTCGGGGGAGGCAAAAGTGTTCCTCCCATCGGAAAAACTGCGGACCTGCAATCTGCAGTGAGACAGTTGTCGACCCAGAAGTGGTCGTCTCTTCGCTTCTGCATGCGGGTTCTGGGTCTGATGGTGGCCTCCTTCGAGGCGGTTCCGTATGCCCAATTCCACACCAGGGTACTACAGAAGGAGATTCTGTCACGATGGGACAGGGTCCCATCTTCTCTGGATCGCCAGATTCGGTTGAGCCATCTGGCCTGGTGGCTGACGTCTCCGGTGCTTCGGTCCGGGAAGTCTTTTCTTCCGTGCCGCTGGACAGTGGTCACGACGGATGCCAGCCTCTTCGGCTGGGGGGGCGTCTGGGGCACCCAGTCAGCCCAGGGGCAATGGACTCAGGAGGAGTCCCGCCTGCCGATCAATATCCTGGAGCTCCGAGCGATCAAGCTGTGCCTTGTCAGGTGGTCCCTGGAGCTGCAGGGCCGTCCTGTCAGGATCCAGTCCGACAACGCCACGGCCGTGGCGTACGTCAATCATCAGGGCGGCACAAGGAGCTCGGCCGCGGCGACGGAGGTCGCTCACATACTTCGATGGGCCGAAAGGTCCGTTCCGGCCCTGTCAGCGGTATACATTCCGGGAGTTCTGAATTGGCAGGCCGACTTCCTAAGTCGCACGACTCTGGATCAAGGGGAGTGGTCTCTCCATCCGGAGGTGTTTCAGATCCTGTGCCAAAAATGGGGCACTCCAGACGTGGACCTTCTGGCGTCCCGTCTCAATCGGAAGGTACCACGGTTTGTGGCCAGGTCAAGGGACCCGTGGGCAGACGCGTCAGACGCGTTGGTGGCTCCCTGGGGTCAATATCACCTGATTTACGCCTTCCCTCCTCTAAGGCTCCTACCCCGCCTGCTGCGCAGGGTGGAGGCCGAAGGGATTCCTACGATCCTGATCGCCCCAGATTGGCCGCGTCGCTCTTGGTACGCGGACCTGGTACGTCTGGTGGCAGACGCCCCCTGGCGCGCCTGCTCTGGGGAAGATCTCCTGTCTCAGGGCCCGATCTTCCATCTTGCTTTACGGTCACTGGCTTTAACGGCGTGGCTGTTGAGAACCAGGTACTGAAGGACCGGGGCCTGTCGGGCCCGGTAATCTCTACCATGATGCGTGCACGGAAGTCCACTTCTCGAAAAATTTATCATCGTACATGGAAAGCATACATCTCTATGTGTGAGGAGATGAAGTGGCACCCCGTACTTACGTGGTGGGTCCCGGATCCTGCTGTTCCTACAGCGGGGAGTGGACCAGGCTCTTGCCTTGAGCACGATCAAGAGTCAGATTTCTGCTCTGGCTGTTTATTTTCAGCGTCCCGTGGCAGCGCACTCTTTGGTTCGCACGTTTGTGCAAGGGGTCCGGCATGTGGCCCCCCCGGTGCGCCCTCCGCTACCTTCTTGGGACTTGAACTTGGTCCTCTCGGCGCTTTCAGCATGCCCCTTTGAGGACATTCGGGAGATCCCTTTGCTGACTCTGTCGCAGAAGGTGGTCTTTCTGGTAGCTATTACCTCTATCAGACGAGTGTCTGAACTGGCGGCCCTGTCTTGCAAGGCCCCCTACTTGGTCATCCATCAGGATAAGGCGGTGCTGCGCCCGCGACCTTCTTTTCTTCCGAAGGTCGTTTCGGCCTTTCACATTAACGAGGACATTGTTGTTCCATCATTATGTCCTCAGCCGAAGAACCCGAAGGAAGCCGTTTTACATTCTCTGGATGTGGTTTGGGCCCTTCGAGTTTACTTGTTGGCGACAGCTCCGTTCCGGAAGTCGGACTCGCTGTTCGTGTCTGTGTC